>NW_025781138.1:0-42368 GCF_021130785.1 Homalodisca vitripennis | reverse complement strand
GGGAAACAGACAGGCAATTTGTTACTCTCTGTGAAAAATTCTGTTTTCTTAACAAAACTTGTAAAAAAAGGATCATAAAGGATCAAGGAAAGTGTGAAAATTCTTTTCTTTTAACTGACACGTGAAATCGAATTTCAACAATTTAAAAGGTAACTGAAATGGGAGCAAACTCTTAAAAGCACATTTCAGGTGATGAAAATCTGTCACAATAGAAAGAGAAGCAAGTGTCAAAGTTATTTGATGTCAATTTGTTTAATGGAACCTGAAACCTGCTCTCTTTCATTTCACGTGATTACTTTGAATATTATGTACTCAAGAAAGGATCGTTTTATATGACACACATTTTATACGATACGGTTTCTTTTAGTCTTCTCAATCACAAAACCTACGAAATTCATTTTCATTTTTTTAATGCAAATGTACGTAATGCAGAAGGGATACATTTAAGTTATTACATAAAAATTAAATTAATACAAATTACTACCCACGATAACTGATAAATTAAATATAAATAAGTTGCAAACATACAAAAACATGAAGTACCCTTTAAGATTTTATTTTAAAATTATTGAAGTTCTACCTTGGAGCAAGAGGAAAATGAATGAATGAATAACGTTTATTCCAGCAGTTTATATGTAACATATATACAATGGTTCTTAAATGAAATAGCTATTATTATATATACAGCAGCTCATATATGTAGAAGAAATGTAAGAAAATGTAACGAATAGCACAATGAAAATAACAATACTGGAAAGCCTACATGGGCAATCTGCCTGTGCGTAGGCCTAGTTGCATCTAGCCGCCAACACAAAATTTAAATAAAACGCTGGAATGTTAGTAGTAGAGTAAAAATAAGGTAAAAAAGATAAAGGGGGATATATGTCTATTGCTACTTGAATTTTACTGTGTAAGTGACTGTTTTTAATCAAGCGGTGGAAACAAAATTAAAATGGTTATGTGCTGCTAAACTCAAATAATCAATTTATGGAGAAGTGAGATGAGAGAGAGAGAGAAAGAGAGAGAGATAGGGGTGTGTGTGTGTGTGTGTTCGGTTAGTAATAGTAACAACGTCATGGTCAAGGGTCAGGTCCCCTGTACCCGGCAGTGATAATGATCTCCGCCTCTGATACGCCTAATTGCAATAGCCACTCATTGATACGATTTTTAAAAACTGACAAGGATTGTGCGTTAAAGAAAATTATAAGCGTGAAAGAATCTAGAAATATTTCTGAATAGTATATTTGATATGTAATACGAATTAGTTGTGGAGAAAGATCTATATAGTTGTAAAGTGGCTATTCCTGTGTCACGGGCATATCGGGTGTTATATGAATGGGGAATTTCTGAAAAGATAGAGTGAAAGTGTGAGAAGATGTGAACCATGAGAGATTTTATAAATAACTGACGAACTGTAAGGATTGATAATTCTTGAAATTTCTTGAAAATGATATACCATGTCTCAAGTCTCACCTTTCTATTAGGAGCAGCTATACACAGATATGCCCAACAGAGAGATGAACGGATGGACTGCCATTTGACCTTTTGACCTCTAAATCAAAAGATTTCCTCCCAGGACTAAGAGCTATGTACTACATTTTATGTCTCTAAGACCTTTCTATCAATAATAAATCCTTAATAAATAAATGAGATTTCATGGTACCTTGACAGTTTTGTTATATAGTGCTTAAGTTTAGATGTAAATAAATATTCTTTACTTATTACTTCAACCCATAACTGTGTCAAGCTAACTGAAAGCACATTTCAGGTGATAAAAAATTTGTTACAGTAGAAGGTGAGGCAAGTGTCGAAGTTGTTGGATTTAAATATATTCCTTTACATGAGGGAATGAGGAGAAATTCTCTCTGCACTATTCTCCATCTCACACTCTCAGTATTACATGTGGAGCACAGAAACTATAACAGTAATGTGTTCGGACACTTTTTGGACAGACTTCAACATTGGTAGGCATCCCTAACTTTGAAATCCATCCTGTCAATGTAACAGGTCCATAATTCTATCAGAAATGTTAATGGCGCATACACTTAGCTAGCGTGATGTTATGAATCATCATAGATTATTTCAAACTTTACTCGCTTTTTTTCCCGGCAAATAAATGCACAGAGAAAACAGATATGATATTCAAAAAAATTAAATAATAACAATTTATTTTGAAAAAACAATTAATTAGTATAGAAAATTAGGTCTCTTAGCGAACTGAATACTATATTTTTCAACATAAATAGACATATATTGCTGCAAGTACGTTATTTGTATTAAAATTAATCAGGTTAAATTTTAATTTCACTCCTAGATTGAGAAACTTATCCCCGAAATAAAGTAAAAATTCAGGCAGGCAATTTGTTTAGTATGAAACAATAATCATTAGCAAACAATAAACGATTAAGGAAAGTATTAAAATTCTTTTATTGTCACTGGTGTGTGAAATAGAATTTTTACAAGTTCAAAAATAACTAAAATGGGGAACAAAACTCTGTTAACCAAACTGGAAACACACTTCCAGCGACGAAAATGTCACAGTAGAAAGAGAAAGCCAAGTGTCAAAGTTATTCCTTTACTGATTACTTTATCCAGTAAAAATGTTAAGCAAAAAATTCCCTCTGCACTAATCTTCATCTCACATTCATAGTACTAGGTGCAGAGCACAGAAACTATGACAGAGAAGTGTTTGGACACCTTTACTTTGATAGATTTGAACATTGGAAAACATCCTAACTTTGAAATCCATGCTCAGTATAACATACCCATAAATCCACCAGGAATGTTAAGAATAAGAATAAGAATAAGAATATGTTTTATTGTCGTTCAGGCTTACAAAAGCATTGACAAAGTTATTTATATTGAGCAGTATTGCCACGTCACTAACCTACTTAAATAAATAATATAAGGATATTTAAAGTTACAACAAATACGTCAATAAATAAAAAACAGTTAAAAATGTATTACTTAATAAAATCCTAACAACTTAATCTCTATGAAAACTAGAGATCAAAATAACAATAGAAACAATATAAGTTATACATACATAAACTAAACATAAATTTATTTATTAATAAAACTAGACAAACACTTATTATAAAACGTTAATAAATAATTAAGTACAGTTGCACAGTATAAAAATAAATTCTTAGTTTAAAAATTGATCACAGACAGTAAAAAAAATTCATTTTAAAGAATAAAAGGGATTGTTGAGTAACCACTTATAAAATTTGTGTTTAAATATCTTCACTGAATTTTCATTTATAAGGTGAATAACCTTATTGTACACTTTAATAGACAATACAATATGACTAGATAAAGATTTGCTTAGTCTGTGATACTCAATTACTGCCTTATTCTTGTTACGAGTATTGTGGTCATGAATTTCATTTGTAAATTTTAAACGTCATGATTCTTCAAAATGAAAGTAATCAAATCAAATATATATAAGTTTATGATTGTTTGCACTTCTAATTTAGTGAACAATGGTCTACAGTGAGCTTTTGTATCTGATTTTGTTATTACTCTAATTGCTTTTTTTTTGAAGAATTAAAATTTCATCGATCCTAGAACAGTTGCCAAATAAAATTAAACCATATCGAAAAACTGATTGAAAATAAGCATAATAAGCTGTTTTTCATATAGTGACTTGGTACACAACTTGTTAATTGTTTTAAAAGATATATAACTCTTGATTAATTTTGAGGATATATAATCTATATGAGCCTGCCAACTTAACTTATTATCAATGTAGATTCCTAAAAATTTAGTCCTGGAAACCCTATCCTTGTCAATATTATTGCTGTCCATAGTTCGTAACGTAAATAACATCTTTTGAGTTTTATTTTCATTGAGCAAAAATCCATTTGTTCTGAACCAAGAAGCAGCATCTGTTATAGTGGCTTGAGATAGTAAATTAAGTTCATTCACATTATTGGCAGTATTTAGGAATGTAGTATCATCAGCATATAAAAATGATTTTGTGTTTAATGAGTTTGGCAAATCATTAATGCTGATTAAAAATAAGAGTGGTCCCAACACAGATCCTTGAGGTACTCCCCATTCAACAAAAAACATCCTTGGATGTTTCACCATTAACTGAAACTGACTGCAAACGGTTCTTAAGATAAGATTCAAAAAATTTTAGAAGTGTACCAGAAATACCATAATATTTCAACTTCAATAAAAGGTCATCATGATTTACACAATCAAAAGCCTTACTCAAGTCACAAAAAGTAACCTGAGCAAAGGCTTTATTTTCAAATGTCAAAAGAATTTCTCTTACCAGCCTGTCCACAGCATCAATTGTCGATCTTCCCTTTCTAAATCCAAACTGAGAAAATTGTAGGTAGTTATTATTTTCAAAGAAGAAGCTAACCTGATCATATACTATCAGTTCAAACAGCTTGGCTAATATAGGGATTAATGATACTGGACGATAACTCTCGGGTTCATCCCGCTCCCCTTTTTTAAAAATCGGACATATTTTTGATTTTTTTAATTTGTTTGGAAAGACACCTTCCATTAAACACTGGTTGAAACTAAACGACAGAGGTTCAGCAATAGTGTGTATTATATTTTTTAATAAATTATTAGAGATGTTGTATATATCTTTACTATCTGTATTGTTAAGCCTTTTTGTTGCATGTATAACATCATCCGCTGAAATTAATTCCCATTCAAAATGTCTATGATCAATATTAACCTTATTTACTAATTCATTAACACTTATGCTTGGTGCTTGGTTTACTTATGCTTTGTTTAACTTCCTTAACACAATTGATAAAATAATCATTAAAAGTATCTGGTGGTAATTTAATTTTGTGATGTCTGGAGCTATTACTATTATTATTTATTATTTTCCATGCGGCCTTGCATTTATTATTACTTTTTTCAATTGTATTTGCATTATACTTAAGCTTGGCTTCACTAATTGCATATTTATATTGCTTTTTCAACACTGTCAACTGTGCTACAGAGTTATGTGTTCTCAGTTTACCTAAAAACAATAACTTTTCCTTCATTTTTGCAAGGTCAGTGGTATACCACTTGTTATTTACTTGTCTGGAAGAACTGGTTCCAGCTCGTTTTAGGACTATAAAAAATTGTAAGAACCTCAAAATTACTTCTATTTAATATCATTTCAAAAATCTGGTTTGCATCTTTATATGTAAACTTGAGATAAAGACTATTCCAGTCAAATGAGACAAGGCTGTCTATTAAATCTAACACAGCAGAGTTAGGTAATACAAACTTAAGATAATCTGTTTGCATACAAGTTAAATTATTAAAACTTAAATCTATACAATTAATACAAAGTAACAAACCAACATGATCCGAGTATGGAAAATCAAAAAAGTTACAAAACTCTAACTGATGTCTAGCACAGTTAATAAAAATATTATCCAGGCAATTCTTACCCCGTGTTGCAGCTGAATTTAGGCAATAAAAATTGTTTTGTCTCAGTACATTAAGAAATTGTTTCACTGTTTTTGTACAGTTATTTATATTAAATTTATTGTTTACGTCTCCACCGGCTACCACTGTATAATTGGGATATTGAGTTAAAAGTGACAGCATTTTATCCAGGTTATCAAGAAAAATATCTGCATCTCCTGATGGGGAATGGTATAAACCAAACCACTATCAATTTTAAATTGTCAATAATTACTGCAGAAGCTTCAAAATGTACCTCCACACCAATGTTTCCCAGATCAAGCGACCTTGCCTGAACATAATCTTTAACAAAAATTACTGTCCCTCCTCTTAATTTTTCTTTCCTGCAGAAGGCACTAACACAGCGATAACCTACTGGAAATGTTAAACTAATTTCTAATTGTTTTAGCCAATGCTCCGATATACAAATAAAATCTAATTTTTTTAAGTTAACCAGGAAACTTTCTAAAAGTGTTATCTTACCATCCAGACCCTGAATATTTAAAAATAAAAAACTTGTTGGTGCAAACTGTACTTTTTTATGTTCAGTTACTAAACTATTTAGCCTACTGTTTCTCACTTGTCTAAAAAACCATTATGTCCAGAACTCAGTGTCCGGTGCTGGTATTGAAGAATGTTCTAAATTATGCTCTTCCTCTTCTTCAGGTGGCTTTGTATGTTCTTCAGATTCCCCTCCATGCAAAGATACGCTCGTCTCTTCGAATACTGACTGCTCTCCGTCCATTCTTGCTACAAGCCTCACAGATCTTCTGCACAAGCCATTGTTTTCCTTTGTTGTTAAAGTGTATCCCGTGTCTTGTATGAAGTTGTCTATCCGCCTTGCTAGCCTCCACCAAAGTTACATTTTCGAGTCCATCACACAATATTTTTAACTCAATATTGACTCTTCGTGTTTCAGCATTAACACAGGACCAGCTGGCCAAATCATATCTGTTAGGTAGGTATATGAGAACAACCTTTGACTTTTTATAATTCTTCAACCTGTTACTTACAATGTCAATCATTGTGTTACCTTCATTGCGTGTTACATCGTTTGTGCCACAGGAGATCACTAAAATATCATCACAGTTTAACTTTTCCCCTTCAATGTTATGTTGATTCAAGACTTGGGCAGCACGACCACCTGGCTTGATAAAACCATAGGCTTCATATTTCTTTACATGTTTGTTTAAGTTCCATGCTAAATCTCTTCCGTGACTGTCAGCTAATAACAACATTCTTTTATGTTCCATTGGTTCTACTTTATCAGATCCTTCCTTATCATGACAAATACTTTCTTGCTCATCTGTAGAGCTGAGTATGTCAAATGGATTACATGTCTCTAATGTATCCTGTGAGCAGGTTACATTCTGCAATCCTCTTGCATTCCTTACGCACTCAGAAACTTTACTATTCCTGCATTTATAAACCACAGTTGTGAAATCACTGTTGTTAGTTAAGTCACAATCTGATGGTGGAGGGAAACAGTTAAGACACACTGAACCATGTTTATCAGTATATGATACTTTGCTCTGTAATTCCTCATTATCCTTCTGCAATATCTCAATTGTGGCCTCCAGAGATTTAATAGATGATAAGATATTTTGTTGTTCATCTTTGTAGATCGTACATTTTGTACAAAATTATTCTTTTCATACAGTTTTAGTTTTAATTCCTCTCTCTCATCTTCAGCTTGATAAATAATTGCTTCTTTTTGTTCCTCTAATATTTTTAATTTATTTTCAAAAGAATTTATTATTTTGATTTTTTCTTCTTCGTCATTTTTTAATTGTCTTTTTAACTCTTTGATAAGCTCGTCTTTTTTAATTATTTCTTCTTCAAGTTCAGATTCAAGAGTTAATTTCCTGTATTTTATGTCATGCAATTCCTGTTTCAGACCCTCATTTTCATTAAGTAGAGCTGTCCCTATTTCGGCCGCAAGTGTTAGGGAATGTTCCAGTTCAGGATTATTAACTTCTATCACATCATTTTGAAATTCTCCTTTTGTCAATTGCTGCACACAAGAGGGACATTTCCACTCTTCTAATTCCCTTTTGCTTAAACTTTTAACAGCTGAATAGGGCAAATTTATACATCTAAAATGTAGCCATTTGTTACAATAACCTGTACAAAATACTCCTCCATGCTTTACGATCCGTCCACATTTCCCACAACTTTCCTTGTTAAGATCAGCTTGATCCATTGCAGTATAAATACTGATTACTCTTCCCTTCACAATATTAAAATTTCACTTAGAACTTATATTTATATGCCTAATATATTAATTTTATAACTTTATTAAAAAAACTATTAATCAAATGTATTTAAAAGGGATTCACACTCAGTTCAGTTCCGTCTATGTATATATATACAGAGTATATTTTTCCTTTTTTACTATAGTATTTTATCCAGCCAGTTAAGTTTAAACAAATAATAATTTTATTAGCTGTTAGTTTAAAGTCTGAAGATAAACATATAGATGTAAAAATTGATCAAATAAAAATAATTTTTGTGAATACAGACAGTTGAAGGAAAAAACAAATAATCTTTATGAAGCAAAAAGTTCAACTAATGTCTTGTGGAATTGAACCTGGTATCTTCAGTGTACTAGTCCTGAACCTTACCACTCAGCTATCATGTCTGAATAACCCAAGTCTGTTACAGGTGCATATTAAAAAGATCACTGTATTGATAATCTTATGAGATAAGTTCAGGCTCATAAACAAAGGCAAAGGTCAGTTCAGATCACTTCACTTATCAGTCCTTATCTCAAGACCCTTCTTATCTTCTGTAGGAAATAGATATAAATGTAAAAATAATTATGGAAAAACCTAATTTTGCACCTTCCTGTTAAATTTTGCATAAATAAACAATGTAATAATGATGTGGGTTACTTACTGTTCACTTTCATATACAATTTATATAAAACTTTTTAATAAAAACCAACAATATTAACTAGAAAAGAAAGAGCAGATCCTGCACACAACCTGCACAAAACACTGCACTGCACTATAACACTGTTGAAGGCATGCACATCTAGTTAGGATGATATTTTGAATTATCTGCTACATAATTAAGCTATTTTATTTGTACATATCTCATTTCAAAATATGTTATTATGAATTTTGATTTCATTATATTTAATTGAACATACCTCCCCAAGTACAAAACTGTGTTGTTCTCCAATTAGTGCAATGTTGTACATTTTTTTAATAACACATTTGAACATCTAATGCTTTATTACATTTCTCAAGACTGAAACTACACAGAACTTAAAATTCTCTTGAATAGACAGCTTTAATTGTCGCCATCTCATTTTCACCCTATAAGAATAATGTAAACCTAAAACATTTTTACTGTCTTATTTTTAATTGAAACTATGGAAAATTGTACATTTTTACAGACAAAAATAATAATTATAACTATAAAGATATATTAATAAAGTGCAAATCTAGAAAAAAGAATAAGAAAACTTGTTTTAAAATATAAAAATGTATTTTCGTATTTGCAAATATTACAATTGTTTAGTTCCAATGATTGCAGTCATAAATTATACACTGAACTGTTATACCAAAAATTATAACCATGAGGAATATATAACATTTTTAATATGACAAAAGCAATATTATTTCTCCAAAAATAATAATCATTTTGTACAATCAAAACTACACTAAATTATTTTGTAAATTACTCTAACTTTGAGGCACGTTTGATGTCAGTTGAGTCTTATTTAATTTTGTAACAGTTAATAAAGTAGTATTCCAATACTGATTTCAGTTAAATGCTAAAAGAATTCAAAAGTGAAATTCCATTAAAGCTTGTTAAAAGTTCATCAAGTCATGGATTTTCACACAAAATCTTCTTTGAAAGATAAGCCCAGATTTCCAAAATGGAGGTCAGTAACAATGAGTCATATTCATCACAACAAATAAAATTCTCTTCATTTACTGAATTAAAACTTGCTCTTTACAAAATAGTAAATTGGCCAAGTACATAATAAAATTTGAACTTTAGCTCTGAAGAAACTTTGGAATTATTTAAATCTGGGATAATAACCGAAAGAAAGCCGTACCACAATTTCCATTCTGGAATCTCCAGAATATACGTGGGTGATCTAGAAGAAAAAATTCACAATTTATCATAACAGTGGTACAATCACATACTTACAGCCATACTATGAGAATGTATCAAGATGGAGGGAAAGGGATCAATTTAGAATTCTGAAATAGTAAATTAATAATTCATTTAATTAATAATTAGTGCATATGTAATTTTAAGACCAGATTAATTTAGCAATAGCACTAGTCATAATAAAACATTAAATAACATACAAACTATTTTGATAACTACAAAATTAAATTAATAAGAAATAAATAGGGACTGTAAATTGAAATTAAATTCCACTATTGCCATTCACACACATTTAATTCATGTAAATAAAAGTTGTTTCACAGGTATTTGTTCTTCTGATCAAATGTTATTTCGGCTATTTAAACACATTTATGTGACAGAAATTGCAAACAAAATACAAAATAATTAAATTGTAAAAAGTGGGGGCTCTGTGGAAGTGACAGATCTAGGATTGTGTCCTGGCAGACAAAGTACTTTTTGTAATTAAATGTTTATTGAAATTATATCAAATGTTACATCTGTAGTGTAAAAGGAGGTTGAATGAAATATATTTATTAGCTCCCTAAAACAAAAGTAATTGCTAAATTATTTTAGCACATTTATATGTGTGAAATTGAGACATTAAAATTATTCAAGGCTAGTGGCATTGTTAAAGTGGCACTATTAACATAATGCCATAATGGCATTATTTTTTATATCTCAACCATCAGACAACATAATTCACTCCATTAATAGATTATTACTTTCAGAAATATCCATTTAAAACAACAGGATGTTATGTTAGAATTTGAAAGAGGAATAAAATCCATAGTTTTAAATTGTTAAAAAATTATTTTGCAATTTAAATATGCATTAATACATTGTATATTCAAAAACACTACACAAAGAAGATATCAAAATTCATAACAAAACATATGAAGTCTTTTTTATGAGCTGGAGGCTCATACTCTCTTATGCCCAGGGATGTATAAATGATGAACATCAAATGAATCACTGATATTTTATAATCCTGTTTCTCGCTGCAAAGCCTCCAATCAAAGCTATGTGAGATTACACTTTGATGCTTAGTTATACTTTACTCAACCATGTACTTTGAAAATGATGCTATTCACTTTGTTCTCATTCAAACTAACCTTGCAACAAAGTTTTTATTAATCATTTACTGGCATAAAACTACAACTGAATCTAAAAATATCCATTTATATTATTTTCTTACACAGAATAGTTCATCTTAAATAGTTAAAATTTTATAAAGCCATTTTAGAATAATTTATACATTTGTTAGTTCCATTTGGCCTTATTCTTCCCTACCTATGACATTTCCATCAAGCAAAATGAGTGGGATAGACAGTGCAGTTTAAAATAGACAGTAGGCCAAGTCTTAAGACAAGATTTGGTCACAGAAAATTTACTCTACACTGTATTTGACCTAGATTCAACGTTTGATGCCTTATATCGTGCAGCTTCCAGAACTCCCTCTAGAGCTGGTTATAGTACAACAATATGGAGTTTTTACCTGATAAGGAGAATATAAAATCTCAAACACTTTTAAGACTGTATTTTTCAGAGAGCATCACTTATCTCAGGAATGTTTGTATAACATTTATAACAGATAAGCCCATGGCATTCGTGTTAATCAGCAGAAAATTGTGTGCAAAACCCCAAGTAAAAACTGTTTGTTTTTGTGTTCAGTCACAAAAAATCGTTTTCATCCATTATACATGGTGAGTTTAAAAGTAAATACCATTTTCAAAACTCCGTCTCTGTAGTGCTGCGGTCTGTGTCTTGTACTTGTGTACTGTAAAAGGAACAGAAACAAATACGGCAAAAATGGATTGTTTTTACGTCTGGTAATGCATATTTCAAATGCCCCCATCAATTGAGAATCTCACCAACTGTGAAGTATGTGCTATAATTTGTTTACATGGCAATTAAGGGGTAAAAGCAATTGCAATTTACAAGTATTGTGAAGAGTATGGGCAAAACATTAAAATTGATGGCATGGCATTCAAATGGGTAAGAGCTTTAAATTATGGCCAAAAGAATGTTAATGATGAGAAACGGAGTTGACAACCCTCAATGGTTGCTGACATGATAAAGTGTAGAAAGTGAAAGAGAAAGTGAAAATGAGCAGGCATTTCACAATTTTGTTTCACACATTTTTATCAATAAACATGTTTTGCTGTATGACAATGTCTGTTCACATTCGGCAAAACAAAATCAGATCTCATTGTGATGAGAATAGCATTTCGCTAGGAATAATTCAATAATCCCCCAAACAGCCCAAATTTAGCGCCCTGTGACTAGTATTTGTTTGTACATCAAAAGAAGCATCTTGAAGGTCAGTGTCACATCAACAATAGCGTTAAAATTATCATGTTGCAGTCATTGTTAAATCAGGCATCAATCTTCTATGAGTACAGTATACAAATTAGATATAAGTGCCTTAATATTGATGGCAATTATGTATAAAATTAGATGAAAGGGTGGTTTTTATATAAAACTAAAATTGTAACAGAATTGTATTTAGAAGTTTACATGAATTTGTCATATATCAAAATGGTACATTTAAAAAAATGCCCCGTACTATGAAAGACGACTTTACACTTTGTAGACCAGCAAAATAAAATTATTTTTCCATTAATCATGATAAAATAGTAAATTTTGGGTTAATCACACAAAAAAGAATCTCTATTACTTGGTGATCTATTTTAGTTATTCAGACTTCACAATGTTAGTTTTCTGACACTATGACCAGCATAGCATTTCATTGAACATTTAGTAAATTTTTACTAATGTAATTAAATGTGCTAATTGAAAGTACACATTTATACTGTATCTTAAAATAAATGAGACAAGTGGCTTACAACCAAGCTTCTAGTATAGATGTGTAAACACTTGATGAGTAACATGAAAACTCCACAAGACATAAGTCAGCATTCTGACCCATGAGACAAGTGGCTTACAACCGAGCTTCTAGTATAGCTATGTGTAAACACTTGATGAGTAACATGAATAAAGTAAAAACTCCACCAGACATAAGTCAGCATTTTGACCCATGAGACAAGTGGCTTACAACAGAGCTTCTAGTATAGCTATGTGTAAACACTTGATGAGTAACTTGAATAAAGTAAAAACTCCACCAGACATAATTCAGCATTCTGACCCATGAGACAAGTGGCTTACAACAGAGCTTCTAGTATAGCTATGTGTAAACACTTGATGAGTAACTTGAATAAAGTAAAAACTCCACCAGACATAATTCAGCATTCTGACCCATGAGACAAGTGGCTTACACCAAGCTTCTAGTATAGCTATATGTAAACACTTGATGAGTAACTTGAATAAAGTAAAAACTCCACTAGACATAAGTCAGCATTCTAAACCATGGGACAAGTGGCTGAGACTAGTGGCTTATAACCAAGCTTCTGGTATACTATGTATAAAACACATGATGAGCAACTTGAATACCGTAAAAATTCCACTAGTCATAAGTCAGCATTCTGAGCCATGAGACTAGTGGCTTACAACCAAGCTTGTGGTATAGCTATGTTTAAACAGGTTGGGAAAATCAGCAATGATTGTCGTATATACAACCATTTAACCAAAATTAATTTTTGTAAACAATTCAATTACAATGATTCAATGTTACTGTATTTTTTTTCATCCATCATGAGGGCAATTACAGTAGGTGGATTTCAATGAACTCTATATGTTATTATTTACTCTAAAATCTTAGAAGTTCCCATTTTGAATTCTTGAATGCACACAGGGTTACATAGGTTTCACAAGGTCACTTCAAAGGCTCATAAAAAAGAGTTGTCTGTATAAGTAACTAACTATATGGTTAAAAAATCAGACTAAGTAGTAAATTAAAAAACTTTTATTTTTCAGTGATCAATTTAGAATAAATAAAGTATGTACATGTTATTGAAATTAACAAATTATAGTTATACGATACTGAAGATGCTCACATCTTGGTAGATGTTTTTTTTACAAACCATACAGTGTCATAATAATATTTTCTAATCATAAGAGTTTAAATGTAAACTTATATTGAAAAAAGATTAAAACAATTATTTGTCAATAGCTGCTAATAAAGCAACACTAAAATACTTTCATGCAGAATTGTTTTTGTACCTGTTTATTCAACACCACATAACTGTATATACAAAACAAATTAAAATTATTTTCGTAGTTCTTATACTTATGAAACAAAATAAATAATAAAGTGTCTATTTTCTTCGAAAACAAGGCTATTGCTACAGCTAAGGCAAACCTTGTTTAAACAACATACACTAACATTTGGAAAAAGACGAGAAATCCAAATATATAAAAGCACTGCTTTTCATCAGTATAACATTAAACAATATTTGAATGGTAATAGCAATGGTTATGTGTATTTGAACATAATCATTACAACCATCATTGGAATCATTACAATCTGTAAAGATTATGCTAAGCTAAATTCCTTATCATCAAATATTTATCATGATTGATTCTCCAAGACTAGTCTTGAGAGTCACTAGATAACATTATATCTACATTGAAAACTAAAACTTTAATAAAAAGAAATCACTACTCGATTTATTTACATGTTAGGAACATACCTAATAATAAACAATACCTAATAATGTTTTTTTCATTCATTCATTCATACCTAATAATGCCTAAAGTGACTATTGTATTTATTTTTACATATAATTTACACTATGTACATTAGCTACTCCTTGAGAGTATATATTTAAGTAATTGAATTGTTTGAACATTTTAATTTAGTTTACGTAAATGTAACAAATAAATACAAAATTGCATAACCTTGAAAGAATTTGTTTACAAGACCCATTCCAAGAATCATACTAACAAATTTAAATCTTAATTGTAATTACTGATTATAAATGGTTAATTACAAAAATATGTTTTTATGATTATAAAATGTCTTTATCCACAAATTTACAACTTCTTTACATTTTCACCCATTTACAATTTTTTAATTTACATGTCTGATGTACTCCATTTGTATGCTTCTTCTGCTTTTGCCTTCCTTGCGTTTTGGTGGCTGAACCATTCTTTCTCGTAGCCGTTAGACCGAACCACACCATCCCAACGGTGTCCTGGTCTAATGCCAAACCGGTTGGGGTTGAAAGATCCTTGGTAGATAGGTTTCACTGCAACAGGTTTCATTAAGTTAATAAACATTTTATTAAATTTTTGGGACTAAATTTTAAAATCCTACTTGTAGTACATTGTTTTTGAATTTTTAATTCAGCTCCAGCTCACATTCCTTTTATTGCAGCATCTGGTATCTAACACTGTCTCACTCCTGGAATCTGGAGTCATGTTCGTCTGAAGAGATCCAAAGAAAGATGAAGAAGAAGAAGAAGAAGGTCAAAACGAAACATTTTTCATCGTTTTGACATCAGAGACACCCATATATAGGTGAAGTTTGTAGTCTTGTCTCATCAGGTACACAACTGAGTGCACTAAGATGTGATCTCTAAGCATGGTGGAGCAACCGAGTTTTCTACACATGCTGTCTCAGACTTGACTTCTTGAGTCTGGAGATCTACATTGTTTTTATTATTCAATCATATTTTTTTTAAGTTTGTGGTCTGATTTATGAAGAATGTAATTGGATGAGTGTAGTGCAATACTTTCTTCGGATATCTTCAAACGAACATGACTCCAGATTCCAGGAGTCAAGTCTGAGACAGCATCAGATACCAGATACCGTAATAAAAGGAAGGGAACTGGATCTAAACTCAAAATTCAATTAAATCAACCCTTCTTACCATAGCTAAATTGTTTTTATTATTCATTCATATTTATTCGTGATTTATAAAGAATGTAATTGGCTGAGTGTAGCGTAGCTGCCTATCACTTGAGGGGCTGGTAGAATTTCACATCAGTCTGTCTGTCTATCCAAACATTGTCTCAAGAACAAACTAAGCTATAGACTTGAAATTTTGTGAGAAACTCCATTTCTATATTAGCAACATCGAATTCATGATGGTACTATATATAACTTCATGGGTAAAGTTCAAAATACATCAGACTCATAATATTATTTCCTCCCTTGAATAGCGTTCATCTTAATTATTTCAATCAGTACCTAACAAACATTTAAAATAAACATTTTTCATTAATGATATATTATTTAGTGGCTGCAATTCATTATCTTTTTAGTAATTTATGTACAAGACCAAAACTACATTTTTAAAAATTATTTTTGTTTAAATAACAATTTTAATTACAACATACTACATGTACTTTAATTTAGAAACGGGAGTAAGCAAATTTTAGGTAATTATTATGTAAGTGTTCATGGTCAACAGCTTCAGATGTTAAGCAAAATTACACATATTTTTGCTTAATTACATATGTATATATATATATATATATATATATATATATATATATTTCTTGTGTGCGTGTGTATGGGGCTGAACTCCTCCTAAACGGGTGGACCAATTTTAATGAAACTTTTTGTGTGTCTTCAGGTGGATCCGAGAATGGTTTAGATTCACAATTCGGTCCAATTTAAATTGTTTATATAATTAATTTTTTATTTATAAATAAATTGTTGTTGATCTTGGAATATTTTACAAACTGCGTTACGACATGTAACACAAAGTGAACTGTTACTTAACAGCTGTTAACACTTTCAGCTTAAGTTCAACAAAGAGGCAGAAAAATTTGCTTACATTTAAATTGTAGAAAATATTACGTTATTATAAAGTGCTTGATCAGTAGTGTAATGCAGATTGCAAAGATGAAGTTTCACCAATTGTTCTATGTAAACATTATAATATTACAACACAGCCATATGTTTAATTAATTATAGTCTTGAAAGCATAGAGTAAGCATAACATATAAAAATAACACCACTTCTTATTTCAATATATTCTGTACTCACTTTGGAGGATAGAGATTATCCAGATATAAAATTGGAAGTTTTAGTAAAATATGCTTTTAACTGAAATTCGTAGTAAATATTAAGTGTGCAGCGATTGATCAGTTAATTTTTTATTTATAAATAAATTGTTGTTGATCTTGGAATGTTTTACATTGGATCCAGCAGAATGCGCTATGATCGCAGTTTCAAATGTTTTTCTATTTTAATTCCAGGTTTTCCCGACAGTTTGTGCTACTATCAAATTTGTGTGTTGTTTTGTAACATCGTGTAATTATTGTGTGAGTGCTAATTGTAATAATACATTAATAGAGATTAAAGATGTTTGAAGTGCATAAAAAACTATAGTTATTTATTGAAGTTATTGAACTCATTTTGCAAATTTATTGAAGTGAGTATATTGGTCGCATAACCTCAAATAACCTAAGTAGCATACAAATCAAAAGGTTGTGTTTCTATGTGTTAACAGAAATAACTATTGTTAACAGTTTAGATAATCAAGTTTTAACCCTCGAGCTGGCAGTTGAAATTTCCTCAAGTGGCAGGCCATTTTGAGGTGTTTTGCAGTAGTATTGGTTTTTATTTTTTTTTTATATAATTTGATTATAAACCTATATGTATTATATATCACTGTTTTCACAAGAAAATTTACTTTTTATTCATGGAAATAAAAACCCAAAAATATAAGAAATTTATCACTTTTTTTTACTAAGTTTGTTTTCAAAAAATAAAAAAGGTATGTAAAAGTGGTGGGGGTGCACCTATAAAAGACATATTGTGTGAAAAAAAATATTTCCAAAATACCCAAAATGTTGAAAATGTTTTATAGTTTTAGAAAATGTATACAGTAGTTTACTACACTTTTTTTAATTAAAACAATTATGAAATACTCTAATCTGAAGATAGTACAATACGGCTAAATTCGTTGCTATGGATACGACTGTGTTACAAAAATTCATCAAAACCTTAATTATAACTCGAAAAATTCATAAAATACATTAAAAGTAAGCCTATAAAAATAAATAAAGAAGCTTTATATCATGATCATCGCATATGAAAATGATCCTAAAGCTAACTAAAACTATCACAACACTGCACATAGCCTAGAACACAAAATCTCACTAATATATTTTTTCACATATATTTCTTCATAACATGACAAAATAAACTGATAAAACACAATATACGAGAATTTATACGCATAAATAAACACACTTATTACATAAAAACACTTATTTCATGTAATAAACTTACGTTTTAGATGGACAAGAATAACGCGACCGGGGTAACAATACAACAACAATGGCTGACTGTTTACAAACAACTCTCGTTTTCAATATGTCATACTTAAATCATGGCATACAAAACAAAACAAAATACATCGATCAAATCAGCAACTATTTCTGATTCCAGTGGTATATGAATCATTGCAGTTTAGTTCGTGTATTGATTATAACAGATGTCAAACGGGCACGTGTCAAATCGACTGATTTTCAGGCGACTGCCACTACAGAAACATTAATATCGACTGATAATCAGGCGACTGCCAGATGTAGGGTTAAACTAATTGGATTTAAAATAATTTGCTGTAATTTACATTTTTAATCTGCAGTCGAAATTGGTCACATAAGTTCAAATTAAGTAGCATACAAATCACATGTGTGAATAACTATTGTTAATAGTGTAGGAATTGGTTTTAAATTAAATTCTGTTGGCCAATTCCGATACTATACTGTAATTTTAAATAACTATAATCAAATTCGGTAGTTTAGATAGGCTAATCAGAAATATCAGTTAAATAACTATAATCTAATTCGGATCGTCATTTTAGTAGTTTAGATAAGCTACTCAGAAATATCAATAATTCGATTGTGATGGTGGCCACTTATTACACTTCAGCCCTATAGGGAATACTTATTTAGTATTTTAGATAAAATAAATTCTGTTGGCCAGTTCCGATACTATACTGTAATTTTAAATAACTATAATGTAATTCGGTAATTTAGATAGACTAATCAGAAATATCAATAAGTCGATTGTGATGGTGGCCGCTTATTATACTTGAGCCTTTAAATAACTATAATCTAATTCAGATCGTCATTTTAGTAGTTTAGATATTTAGTAGCTATTAAGAAATATCAATAATTCGATTGTGATGGAGGCCAATTATTATACTTCAGCCCTATAGGGAATAGGTACTTATTTAGTATTTTAGAAAGTC
The DNA here is from genome assembly GCF_021130785.1 of Homalodisca vitripennis. Classification (NCBI taxonomy): domain Eukaryota; kingdom Metazoa; phylum Arthropoda; class Insecta; order Hemiptera; family Cicadellidae; genus Homalodisca; species Homalodisca vitripennis. The sequence goes on along the minus strand of NW_025781138.1, from coordinate 23,667 downwards.
TACGTTGTTATACATTTTTATCTAGAAGTTACTTAATTAAAATTATATATTCAATAATTTACTTATATTGTAATAACTTTTTAATAGACATTTTTATCAAAACAGCCCAGATTGTTACAGATTAGTCAAAGTTTAAAATTTTCGAATTAAAGACGTGTGTACAGGACAACGTCTGTAATTATATATATATATATATATATATATATATATATATATATATATGTATGTGTGTGTGTGTGTGTGTAAATTTAAAAAAAATTTCCATTACCATACAAACACAGAGACAAGTAAAGAAATACTTTTCCAACAAACCAGCAGAAAAGGCTTTACTTAGACTCAGCCAATCAATAATCTCTATTTGATCACTGGTTATCATCATGACTTTGGTAACACTTAGAACTAAAATATTGACTACAATGAACAACCGATGTAGGAGAACTAACTGACCTCCAGCTAGAGGGGTGGCTTCACTCTGTTTCCGTTTGATGTAATCCAACATTGGATCCCCTTCTCGCTCCTGGGCCTTCAAGAAGTTGTCCAGGTCAGTGTCGTTCACGTACCGAGCCAACGGTTTACTCATCTCCTTCAGAGTCTCTGCTGCCCGCTCTGCAGCATCTTCCACTTGTTTCAGCCTACAAACACAGAACACAAGAATTTTACTTAAAGGAACGTTTATCTTCTTATATGAGAACAATAAAAGGTATCCTTACTAACACTCAACCTGGAATTATTGCAAACAATACAAAATGTATCATAGTCAACAACTTGTACCATTACACACAGAGCATAAGTAATTAAAATGTTTAGTATAATATACATATGTTTATAATAAAACTAATGATTCTCTGGACTTATTCGGATTAATCCTAATAGAATTAAGGACATAAGTATGTATTGCATGGGAAGATCATGGCACTCTTTATTTTCAAACAATATGCTTTTAAAGAGTTGTTATTTAGATGTTAGAAAATCTTTAATCCCTACATTGGTGAGGCCAATGATGGTTGTCACATAACAATGAACCTATTCATCACACAAGATATCTCCACATCATATCCTATCCAACTGCAATAGGTTTGAAAATTTGTGTACTAAAAAAAGCACCATTTTTTTTGTTCTTTCCCTTGGGGCGGCCTACTGCCATGCACTTAAGCCTCAAGGGCTTTTTGCGCACCCCGGAAACACACCATGAGGCCTACCAGTCTATAATTTCAGCAGTTCTACAAACCGCTGAAAACAACCTATCAGGTCCTCCTGGGGAAATTCACCACCCTTGTCCAAACTACCAAAGATGGCATACCGCTCCCTTGCTATTGAAGGGCAATCAAAGAGCAGGTGCTCAGCAGTTTTCATCCTGCTCATCACACATTCTACAGAGCGGATCCTCCTGAAGGATGCCGACTCTGTGAAGATGCTTCCTCAGGTGACCATGTCCCGTGATAAGACCAATAACCCGAGAAGACATTGATCTATTTAATGAGAGAAGATCCGATGCCACTCTGGGGGAAGGTGACTGTAATACCATTCTGCTCATTCTCAAGCCCGGATGCAACCTCCACCTTCTCTCATGCTCCACGCGAAACCCATTTAGAGACAGCCCTAAAGGATTCACACCTTGGAACACCGCAGAACGGTTGAGGGCCCGTCATAATTGACGCTGAGCCCCGGTTGGCCAGGGCATCAGCTCTTTCGTTCCCAGGGATCCCCCCATGACCAAGAACCCAACAAACGGTCACATTTTTGATTCTGGCAAGGGAGAAAACGGCTTGATAGCAATCCCAAACTAGTTTGGATCTGATCACACAAGAGTTCAGCACCATCAGTGCTGCCTGACTGCCCATGAACATATTCAAAATAGCTGTGACCTCCGCCTGAAAAACTCACTCCCACAATTCCAGCGCCTGTGCCACTTTTTGTTTTAAAGCTGTCTGTGAACTATTCAAGCTCCGCTGGTGGAAGAGGTTTCCTTCCCTCCGATCAAAAGCACCATTACTAGGGGCACATTCACTGAACTGCAGGATGTTTCTAAGTATTCCTGCAATTGCAAAATTCCTCATCCCCACAACACGCCCATCTCACTGCATCGTACCCTAAAGGTCAAAGGGTCTAACAGGGATTTTGGTTGGGCATATTTATCTGGATGGTTATCCATATCCTCTTATGCCATACCTTCTCATTGCACAAGGCCCAAAAATATGTGTGCAATTAATTGAATAACTGGATGATGAGATATTCTTAGGACATTCCTAAAATTGTAACTGTCATTAAGAGAAATCTCTATGGCCAACACCAGGGGCATTAATAGGTAACTGAAATGAAATGAAATATGCCTTTATTTAAGAGGCGGAGTTAGGGCTATTTAGCCCCCTCTACCGCTCAACCTCACATAATATACAGATATATGTACAGTGAATGATCTTAAACTAATAACAAATTTTAAATTAAAATAAATGCTTAAAAATTAACTAAAATATATACATACTATTTAATAATTAAAAATAAAATTTATCAGCTTAATATGTAGAAAAATTCAAACAAAGTTAAATTAAAACTTAAATTAACAGATTACTTTTTAAAGAATTTCTCGTTATTACTACATTCATTCTCTCAAACACACAGCCTGACCACAAGCACGCCACGAGCACCGCCACCCGTCACCCCTACAGACCGGCCAGCAACAAGTCCTTGACCTTTGCCCCAAAACGAGCTCGACCTTCTATAATACGTATATCATCAGGAAGAGAGTTCCAGAGGCGACATGTCTGAACAGTGAACAACTTACTGAAGAGGAAGATGAACAGGAATTGACAGTAAGGTGGATCCCCTTCTCATAGGTCGCTCACTTATATCGGAAATAAATTTGAAATGTTCGGACAGGTAAATAGGTGACTTGTTTTTGATAACTGAATGTAGAGTTGAAAGAATGTGAAGTTGGCGAAGTTGTTGAAGTTTCAGAAGTGATAGCTGTTTGAAAATGGAGTCACATGCTCATAACGTCTGAGATAGAAAATAAATCTGATACAATAGTTTTGAGCACGTTGAAGCCTGTCCGAGAAGCTCAACAGTCATGTCATTGATCACAGTTGAAGTGTGGCAGTATGAGAGTTTTAACCAGCATAACCTTGACACTGAACGGTAGATATAAAGCAAAACGCTTTAAACTGTGAATGCCAGCAAATATTCTATTACACGTTACCGTAACCTGGTCATTCCACTTAAGACTTGAGCTCATAGTAAGACCAAGGTTTTTCAGTTTGTTTTGAAAATTTAGTGCGTGGTTATTGAGTTTATGTTTTGGTGCAACGTTGAAGTCCAAACGGTCGATCAGTCTTGGGTTTCCCAATACCATTGCCTGCGTTTTGTCTTCATTTAATTTCAGCCTATGTTTATTAGCCCAACAAGCAATTGATTCAATGTCGTGATTGAGTAGAACCATAAATGTGTTCAGTTCATAAATAAATAAATAAATAAGGACTTTATTTTGGAGCGGTTTTCAACAATAATTGCTGGTTTACAAAACGACTCATGTCTTATTATAGTTCTTAAAAAATTTAAAGCTTATTTTATAGTTATTAATAAATAAAACACAATATTAGACATACAGTTATATATGGCTATATCACCCTTTATTGTACATTAAATACTTGTATATATTTTCTTTGTATGTCGTTTCAGATACACCCTGGCCTGTTACGCTGGAGGACAGTTCATTATATAATTTGGGAGCAAAGTACGCAAAATCGCTTTCTTTCAAATTCACGGCGAACGCGAGGCATCTCCAACACTTGATCCTGTCTAGTACTGCGAGATCGGACTTGAGACCTGCTTTTTAGTTTTTCTCTCAGATATCCCGGCCTGCCAGTGGTCAGGATTCTGTAAACCAGGCATGAGGAGCGCAGGGTACACGTATCAGCTACAGTCAACAAACCCAGCGATCGTCGAGCCTCCGAAACATGGTCAAACCTTCTTAAACCACATACATACCTTACACACATATTTTGGACCCTCTGTAATTTTTCTAAATCTCCTTTAGACACAATGTTGCCATAGACAGGGAGGCAATAATCGATCACAGAGAGCACAAGAGCCCGGACAAGGCGAAGCCTGGTCTCTCTAGGAAACATGTGCCTATGCTTGTATAGCATTCTCAGTCGACCAAGTGTTCGCCGACAAACAGCACTTACATGACCAGATAGTGTGAGGCCACTATCAAGCATGAGGCCCAAGAGCTTTGACGATTCACACTCATTCAGTCTGACACTGCCAAGCAACACCTCACCCACTGTCTCCGAACCCACATTGGAAGGAATCGACAACACACTACACTTTTTCCTTGTTCAGTTTAATCCCATGCCTCTCAGACCAATCATGGACAATGCTTAAGTCAGCATTCAAAATGGAAACTGCTGAGTCAGCTCTTCCGGCTTCATATGAAACACACAGTTGAGCATCATCGGCGTATGAATACAAGCGACTATGTTGCAAGTCTGAACCCATAGTGGCGGAAAACAGGGTGAATAGAATGGGCCCAAGGCAACTTCCCTGTGGAACACCAGCAACTCTACTTAAAGATGAGGAGAAATCCATCCCAATTTTAACCTTTTGTCTCCTATTCACCAAATAGGAATCAAACCAAGAAACCACCTCTGGTCGAAAACCATAAAAATGCATGACAGCCAACAACATCCTGTGGTCTATTGAGTCGAATGCATGTGAAAAGTCCAGCATTGCAAGAAGAGATGCTTTCTTATCCGCCCTTGCGTGAAGCAACTCGTCACAAACGAGCAAAAGCGCAGTTGCAGTGCTATGGTCCTTCCTGAACCCAGACTGTAAGGCTGGAATGATACTCTCCGACTCCAGAAATTGTACCATTTGTGAAACAACCAGCTTCTCCATTATCTTCGACAGGGCAGGCAATACCGAAATTGGACGCAGCTCGGATACAGATGAAGGTGCTTTGACTTTGGGAAGAGGCAGTACAATTGCCTCCTTCCATGCATCCGGAAAAGTGGAAGTGGCCAATGACTGGTTAGCTAAATGTGTTATGGCATCAATACAATACGGACTTATCATTTTAATCATTTTTATTGATATGCCATCAGCTCCAACTGCCTCTGATGTGATGCTATTCAAAGCCTCCTGCACTTCTCTCCTTGTAACACTCCTGAAATAGAAATCACAAGTGACACTCTCTGATTTGTTTCTTTCATAGAACTGTACGCAATCATCATTTGCCATGATACCTAAGCCCATACGAACGAAATACTTATTGATTTCTTCCAAATCTTTTTACAAAGTTGGGTATGGCTGGATCGAATGGATCAGTGACACCACTTGTCCTTATTTTAGTCCAAAAGTCTCTAGAGCTTTTACATTTCTCCATTTCAGTTCTAAAATAATTTTGTTTTGATCGTCTTATTTCATTGTTGAGCATATTTCTAACCTTACAATATATTTTTTTACAAGTTTTCATTTCCTGTAGATAGCATTTTCTTCTTATAATAATCTTTTTCTATGGTTAGTTGAATGATTTGTTTATTTCTCCATGGAGATTTCTTTCTGGTCACTCTCTTATGTACTAGAGGTGCATTTTCATTAAAAACTTGAATAATAGCAGAATTAATAAAATCTAGAATGTCATCCACATTGTTCATAGACATAGCATCTTCCCACCTAATACTGAACGTACAATGTATCATCTTGTCAATGTCAAATCGGGAGAAGTCACGATAAGTAACAAATCTAGGAGGCCTTCTTGATTTTTTTTTTGTTTTTATATCGACATATGTCATCTTGTGATCAGATACTCGAACACCTCTTGAGTCATAGATGGTTGACATATCCACGACGTCACACTGTACGTATTTAACATTGCTATTTACAATAATGTGATCAATCAAAGTTGCACAGGTTTTAGTAACCCTTGTAGCAACTTTAACCAACTGAGTCACCTCAAGGCTCTTAAAGAGTTTATTTGCAAAGCGGGTCTCTGGGGATGATAAATCTAACAAGTTAATATTCAAGTCACCCATTACAACAATATTATCTGCGTACTGGGCCATATCATAAAATACAAAGTGGAGAGTGGGCTCTAGACAAGTGTAAGGCATATCTCCTGGTCTGTAGATAATGCAAATACAGAAAGATTCACTTTTACACTTCAATATTCCACAAATATGCTCTGGAAAATTACAATCTTCAAATTGAAGTGATTTCAGCGCAAATTGTAGGCAGTTCTTCACATATAGTGCCACTCCACCACCTCTGGAGGCAACTGCATTTCCCTTTCTGTCGCTCCTAAACAATGAATATCCACTCATCGCAAACTCATCAGAAGATTTACTTTCATTCAGCCAAGTTTCCGAAACACCAAAAACATCCAGGTTTAAATCCTCTACCACGGCACGCATCTCTTCGAAGCCCGTGGAAAGAGAGTTCATATTTAGATGTGCTATCCTGATAAATTTATCAAGTTTACATATCTGTTTTTTGACTGCACCACATTCCCATCATCCACAAGTCTCGGCAAGCCAGATTTGTCACTGTCAAACCGGAAGTTCAACATTCAATACGGCTTCAACACCGTCAACTACAGTTTCCAGCAACCCAACCTCAACATCATCCACCTCAAGCTCACCCCTCGTTACGGCGTCCACACCGTCAGCCACAGGTTTCAACAAGCAACCTCCGACAACATCAACTGGAAGCACACCACTCGTCACAGCGCTTTCAGCGCTAGACAAAACCCCATCCGAAGCCATTTCACAGGATGTAAGCTGCTCGTAGACATTCAAAAGTGCTGCTCCAAACACAGACACCCCCTTTCTGTTAAGGTGTCTGCCATCCCGAGCAAGATGGTACCTTCGCACCAGCTGATTCCAGTTCAAGAAAACGACACCAAAGTTTCCAGACATCAGCTCCAACTGCTCATTTAAATTGTGCTAATGCAGTTCCACTTATGTCAGACCTTGGCAAAATGCTGTCAACTAAAACAACACTGTTTGGAAAACGGATTCGTGTTGTGTATAACAGGTCCGCCATACAGTGCAATGCCTCGCGCTTGCCGCATCCCCCATTGTACCCAGCACCACCGTTATATTTCAAAGGCAAGTTGTTGGTTCCTACATGAAAATGAATTATTTTAGGTTGGTGCTGCAAGAAACCCATCAACTTATTTTTTACATCTTTGATTTTCGCCCCAGAGTGTACCCTAACAGTACAACCATTTTCCTTACAAAGCTTCCCCGAATATCGGAGAATTGAATCACCTATAAGCAAATAATCAGTATTACTTTGCTCAACGGGTTTGAGAGAGTGATTGTCCTCCAGAGTAGTCTGGCCTGCACATTCTACAGTAGGTAACATGTCATCAGTGGCACACAAACCATTCAAAACAATTGCATTATTTAGGCCTACTGTACAACTACTACTTTCAACATTTATTTTACTCTTATTTTTAGAGGGGTTTCTTTTATCTTTGCTTTTCAAAGAGTCTGTTTTACGTTTTTCCTTGCATTTTACATGACCAGAATTTTCACTCCATACACCTGAAGAGTTCTTAACAACCTTAACAACTGACTCAGTAACAGAAGTGTGGTTACTTAAAACTACAAATCTATTTTTACAAGGTACTTGATTATGTTTATTCGGATTTAAGTTTCGCCTGGCACATTTTTTACCTTTCACAACTTTCCACACTTTATCATTTGCCAAATTTGACCTAGAATTATTACTAATTTGAGAACTTGGTACAAGAGTGGCATTAGTACTACCATGTGTCTCAGAGGTGTCAGTGTGATGCAGTGTGTTTATAGTAAATGCGAATCGGTCGCCACACCTGACCGAGCAACAGCCGAGCGTTAACAAGAACGTGAACACCACATTCAAAAGACTCTGTCTGCTGAAAAGTCTGCCCCTCACTTATTGGAACACTAACTAATCCAAGGTTGACAAGCAACGCTGCAGCATGCCGCTCGTTCAGGCTGCGCACCGAGTCGTAGTGTACTGCTGTTCGTGTTGTGTTATCAAGGAGCAGTATGCTCCAGTGTGACCCACCATTCTGCTCAAGACCTTGGTCACAATTGTTTAATACAAAAAACACCCAGGATTTGTTATAAAACGACATGTCACTCAAAGCCTGATCTACATAAGTTCTACTATGCAGTTTGAGAAGTTGCGTCAAAGTTGGATCAACAAACAAAATATCATTTTGAATTCTAGTGACTTCAGAATTCAGTAACCTAATATGATCAGTTATAATTTCATCTGATAACCATTTATTGTTTAAAACCTTCAATGAGGATTCAAGTTGAACAATCTTATTAGTGTTTACTAGCAGCTTATCTTTTAAAACAATACAAATGCTTTCATTTTTTTCGACCAACTTTTGTAGTCTGCTATTTTCTACAATTAGCTTACGATTAGCACATTGAACTGTTTCGTAGTCATTTACAATGTTATCATGTTCTGCTTGCAGATTTCTCAACAGAGAATTTGTATTTTCGGCCTTAGACAACTTTTTACTAATGTCCTTAATCTTAACTTCTAAAGTATTCTTTTCATTAACTAAATGGTCATTATTGCTAAGAGAGATATTTAATTCAGAACGAATTCCTTTCTACATCCCTCTGTGCACTCAAATAGTCCAGTTCTTCTTTCAAGCGCTCATATTTACCACACACGTCATTGAGCTGTCCGCAGACGTCATCAAACTTCAAAACAACGCCAGAAGCTCCATTAATCAATTCATTGCAGTCACAATCACAATTTGATACAAGTTTATCTAGCTGAATACAAAATTCAGAAACTAACGTACTAGCATCATCGTTAAAATTAGTGCAGTCAAATATAAAGCTATCCATGGCCAATAATAACTTTAGTCAAATTTAAGGTTTTTTCGATTTTTTGTCAAAACAATAAAATATCTAACCTAATCTAATAATAAATAATAATAAATATATTTTAATAAAATATTAAAATAGTCAATAAATAAAATAAATTAATTTAAAATGTAACATAAAATAGCAACAATAATATAGTTATAAACATATAAAAACAAAACAATACTTAAAACCTAACAACAACAACAACGAACAACTACAAATAACAAGGCTTCAATACTGAAAAATGTAAGACATAAAATATATAGTCTATACAGATGCCTTCAAGTTAAGCGACGATTTAAGTAGAGCTCAGATGTTGTTAGGTTGCGTCACTTTATTGAAGGCGCAAGATAAAATCCACCGTAGCAGCAGAGTGTAGTACAGCAGGCTCGGGCGTGACGAAGGTTAATAGTGGGACAACTAGTGCGGCGATGTTGGTAGCCCCAGCTGTGCCTTGCAGATGCGCAGTAGTCCCGCTTGCCGTTCCGTCTGACAGGCCGCAACAGACTTTCCTTCTCCGCTCCAAGTATGTTAGTGACGAGACTGACATACACTACTTACAGCTGCGTGTCCGTTTTCTTTGGCAACTTGGAATGTTCTCCTTTGACACTTATTAATAAATTAAAAATCTTCCGTGAACAAAATAATAACTATAACAGTTTTAAAATATACAACAATCACGGAGCATAAAAATAAGTAGACTTGCAAGGCTGAGCAGGTCTACCAACCTCCCTCATCAGCGAACATTGTACGTAAATTTGTAAATCATCGGCATAAAGATGAAAACTTAGAGTGCCTTACAATAGATGTGACGTCATTAATGTAAAGTGAGAACAATAGGGGCCCATGAACAGAGCGCTGTGGAACACCCCGTGTTACGGTTTTCCATTCCGATATTGTTTCCCCTTCTTTGACACATTGCTGTCGCCCAGTAAGATACGATTTGACCCAGTTAACACACCCATCGGAGAAACCATACTTCTTCAATTTGATAAGGAGAAGGGGGTAATAAACACAGTCGAAGGCTTTGGAAAAGTCAAAAAAGCAGTAAAATGGTGATTAGTCTCTTGTCCATTGCCAATCTGATATCATCAGTAATTTTAATTAGGGTTGTGGTGGTGCTGTGATTAGGCCTGAATCCAGACTGCCATTTAGATAAGATGTTATAGGTATTCAGATAAGATGAAATTTGTTGATGTACCACTCTTTCAAGGCATTTGGAGAGACAAGGGAGGGAGAATACTGATTGGACGTAGGTCAGAAGGGGATTGCGGATTAGACACTTTTCTCAACGGACGAACTAAAGCATGTTTCCAGGTTAAGGGAAAGACAGATGAATTTAAAGAATAATTAAAAATGACTACTAAAACAGGAAGGGGGATTGGCAATGTATCTTTTAGAAAGCGCAAAGGTATGTTGTCAGCCCCAACTGCGTTGCTGGTCATCCTCGTAACTCACCTGGATAAAAAGATGAACCCTGAGTCTATTTATTTATGGACATAGGGAGGAATCCCTTATCTGTTCTACTCTACCCTGTCTTCACACAATGAGTCATGGTCTACAACAGAGATTTCATTTGAGCCTGAATTTCAAGTACCTGGTATAAGAGACCTCATCGTAACTCATATACAGTACATTAGTATTATACTGCCAAGTAAGAATATGTTTAAACATTCCTTTCACTTTTTAATATATATTCAATAAATTTTTGCGAATCACCAAATACAATTGCTTATACTTCATACCAACTATTTTATTGTTCGTTATATTCATTTTCTTCAATACATGAAACTCAGGACAACTCTATCTGATTTGTAGAACACCTCTTGTTTACTGAATTTACATGTATTTTCAGCTTTCAGCCACATAATCTGTGTTAGCTTGATCACCAATAGTATGTAGTATAAAATGCTGTCTGTTCTGATACATAATTTTTTTCAGAGGGTAAGTATTATATATCTTTTTCCTAAAAATAATAGATGCATTTAGATTGTTCATTCCATACCTCTCTTGAAATGTAAAATATTGAATGTGTCAAACTGTGTTGAGTTAAATGTTCCCCAGCACTCCAGTGTTGTCATTCATAGTCATTGTGAGATATTCCCGTCCCTGCCCATCTTCCTTTTTCCTATCCCACTTAGTGCTCCAGAACATATTAGAAGGTCCTTCAGGAAGGATGCCACCTGGAAGCCTTAGATGAATAGCAAGATTTCCTATTGTATCATAAGCTAGATAAATAGGAGAACATCCCATCTCCGGAACATTTTTTATATTACTGCTTTAGGACAGGTTTCATATGACTCTCAAAGAGCGCTACATGAAGCTCAAACATAAATGAACATATTCCTGAGACTGTCAAAGTCATTTTATAGATCTCACTTTACTCTATCTAATCTCGCTGGACTTGTAATATTAAAAAAGGAAAGTATAGGAAACACTTATAATTGACACTTAATCTTACCACAGATCAGCTCTTTCACAGGTAGATTCTTCACATTATCTCTAAGGCCGCACTAGAATGTTTTTGTACTATTTAAGTGTCATAGTTGCAATATCAAAATTCATTATAAAGATTTCCTTTCTTACATTTATAAATAGTCTTCTTTAAATTTAAACATGTAAAACTATGTGGCATTTGTATGATGGTAGAAATTATTTCATCTCAATAACCCAAAAAACGCACACAGTTTATTGGAGTAAAAGCTCTCACCTGAATTCGGTTCCTGTTATTTAAAGGTAGAAGTTTATTAGTAAATATAAGTACTTTAATTTAAATAACTTGAAAAACTCATTAATTCTTGCAATTACTTCTAGAGAAGATTACTATTGTTAACTAGTTAATATATTACAAGAAAAGATCGTAGCAGTTATTGCTGCATCATCTTGAATAGCAGCCGTGTTTGTTGGATGGTGAAAAACTGTGCATTTGATTCTAACTCAGCCTAAGTTCTTCCAGAATGATTGTCTGGAACACGAGTGCACTATGGCCCATAAGAGAGGATTTGAAGCTTTGGACAGGACTCTTTAAGACATACGTAGCTGCCTATTGTCTTATGTCTATTGTCTATTGGCTTGTCTATTATGAGGGGATTACTGTTGACGTATCTCTAATAATATTGTTATGGAACCTCATCCTTCCTAAACTATGCAATGGCACAAAAGTACAAGTTAAATCTTTGCACCAAAATATTATAGAGGCTACCATATTCAATGTCTGTTGTACATGCAACAGTCGGAAGTCCATATTTCGATGATTATTTCAAATTATCAGTTTCAATTTAAAAGGTTACAATTCCAAGTCAAACTCTGTTTTTCTTTGACAGTGAATAAAGCCAGTTTCTCCCATACACAATTAAATGTAGCATGTTCTCGAGTAAGTTCTACTGACATTCATGGTGGATTCTGCAACGTGAGCAATAAAGGAAGTTTTAAAAGATAATCTTACAAATATCAATGATTTACTCATTTATTACAGTATCCCATGCTTAGTAATATATGGAACATAACTACTTGTGACTTCAGCTCTTAACTGTACCTGTCTTAAGTCTTCAACATGTAGACCTAAAAGCAATCTATTCGTATATGATGCCAAAGCCAATGAGTTAAGAGCAGAGTTGAGTTTATCAAAGCACTGTCCATCGTGTTGGGAAGGATCAAGGATAAGGAAGCAGCAGCAAGAAGAAAGAAAGAGTATGACCTCTACCTAAAAGCAATCAGACAAGAGGCTAATAAAAATATCATTGCTAAATCGTCAAATTAAAACAAAACGATTTGGAGAGTGATGAATACAAAACATCTCAAAGAATCATTGTAAAAACTGCTCATGGAAACTAAAAACAGAAAGCATTGTCAATAATATTTATAGTCATACCAGAGTACTTGAACTTTTACTTAACATCACTGAAGAAACTCTACAGTCATCATACCCATTGACAAAACTAGGTCTGAGAAGAATACAGTACACCTTACATACTCCACTTGCTAAACTTCCACTAATCACAAAAGAATATGTAGCTAAAAATCATTAGATTACAAGACTCTCAGCATCATTTGGAATTGACAAATTTCCCTCAAAAGTCTTAAATTTATGTGCAAAAGAGCTTTGTGAACCTCCAACAGATGTGATAGATAGGTTAACCCTTTAAGGAGTGCGTGTATACTTATGAGTAAGGACTCATATGACGTATATTCTTATAGCGGCCCAAAGGAGTACGGACGTCATATGACGTTAAGCCTCTGTATTTTTGTATTATCGTAAATGCGATGTTATTACTGATTGCCTTTAGTTAGATTTGTCTGTAAAGTGGTTCCATCTATTTTGTATTTTGTTGTTTCAAATATCTATGAACACTTATGAACCACCTGATAATTAACAACCTGCCTATTCAAGGTCTACATGGATTCCGGCCAGGAAGGTCCACCACAATAACATCAATGATGAAAATGGTACTCTTCATGATGGATAAAATAGACACAGGAAATACCATCAAAAGTATACATTCAGATCTTAGTAAATTTTTTGACAGCCCTCATCAAAATCTTATCATAGTACAGTTTTGAAGACTTTGGAATCATAAATACAATACCACACTTAGTTTGTTCACAAGTTATCTCAAAGATCGAACACAAACAGCTGAAATAAAAGATACTATCAAAAGTTCAGATCTAAATTGCAGAAAGTAAACAAAGGTGTTCCTCAGGGCTCAGTGTTTGAGACCAGAGCTATTTCTCTGCACAGTTGGATGGCATCAGTCACGCTGTAATTTACGCAGATACGGTTCTACAAACCAACAGCAAACTCTGAGCCCCAAGAAATTAAAACTTCATTTCCATTAGTGTTGCCCAAGACTACTGCATAGCAAACAATCTGATATTTAAAAAGAAGAAAACTACTCAGCTTATTCTATGAAGATAAGAGGCAGAAGTATCTGACCCACCCAATATTCAGATCATGGATTCTACAAACCACTTGAGCGTAATTCTCAACACTTGTCTCTCATAGAACCTACATGTTGACTTACTGTGCCTTAAACTTGGTTCAGCTATTTTTGTATTCAAAAAAGTAAACTCAAACACTGAAAAAAGTAGTGAAAATGTCATACCATGCCTTGTTTGAATCCCACCTCAGATATGGAATCGTAGTTTGGGGTGGATCATCGTGCCGAAAATTGTAATGTATTTTTTCATACAACAATGAGCTTATTGCTCACAGTTATAACAGGGCTCATGTAGAGAAAGCTACACAGAAATATTTCTATCAGATCTTCACAGTCTTTTTCCTTTGAGGTTATACTGTATGTCTCTCACTAAAATTTGACCAGAAACATGGATATTCTTGAGTACCAAATTTTCAGACGAACGTGGACTCCATATACCAGAAAAGATTTCAGACTCTGTGATAGGCAGAAGGTGCTAAACTCAAACAGTTTATTCAATCAACCCTTCCCACTATAGCTATTTTATGAATATTATACTTTCTTTTTTATTTTTATATTTATACAACACATTTTTTCGATTAAATTTTAATTTTAGCTAAGAAAATTTAATTTTTACAATGTTGAAGCTCCACTTCTACTGTAGAGCAGTGATTTCTTAAACTATATTTCCACACTTGTAAAACTTACCCTTTCCCCCACTTGTAGTACTTTTCGTTCATCACAGCCTCTTTTAGCCTCCTTTTCCTTCTGCGCTTCTTTTTCCTTCTCTAAATCTCTCACTTCCTCCTGTCTTCCTGTTTCTTTTTTATCGGAGCTGCTCCTGCCCCAGAGACACTTGCATCCATCTGAAAAGTGTTGGATACTACTAAGAACAAACCCTGTATTAACTTATGATTCACATTCTTATGAGTACAGTAAAAATGCACAATTAATGGATTTATTTAAAGAGATGGCCTTTTCAGCCTTATTCTGTCTGTCCTCATGGGTCACTGGACTGTGCAAGGATCTTATCAAACAGAATTGACACAATATAAGGCCCAATTACAACTACTCAGATCGAGCTGTTATCTGTGACTGTGCCCGTTATGATTCAACATTTTTTTATTGGTATTAAGTACAATTACAGATTATTCAATAGACAAAGTCCAACTACCTACTGTAAATGTATATTATACACAATAATCACAATAATTAAGAACATGTTTTCAAATCTATTCAATTGTTTAATATAAGAAAAACTATCTTATAATCTAAAATAAAATAAATACAATAACTATAATAAAGAAATAATTTGTAGCATCTACTATATTTTATTTCATAAATTTAATAAACAAATAATTATGGGAGGAAGGATATACAAAAAGTACTTTAGATTATAAATGGAATTGTTAATGTATTGGTAAATTAAAAATGTAATTTCTCAAGAAAGTATCCACGAAGGTAGGCAATGGTACAGAAAGACAGCTGTTTATCTGGAAGTCTACTACGTAAATAAGTATAACTGATTACAATAGGGTAGAACAGTTGACAATTAATTTCTTCAGCAGATTGGGTGATTGAAGACCAATCGGAGGATTTGTTTATGAGGTAGTTAGGTTAGAGAAGAGACTGTACTTTAGCCTCTGACTTGTGAATCCTACAGCATTTTCAGTCTTTGGTATATTATTTAGTTTGTGTTTCAAATTTTTTTAGTGTCTAAAAAAACGTTTCTGCATGGGATTTTTGCGTAATTAAAAGTGTTATATTCAAATTACGATTTTTGTAGGGGAAATTAGTGTCAACTAATTAGGTTTTTCTATTTACAGGGAATAGTTTATAAATTGATATAAAATATGTTAACAAACATAAAATTTTACATTTTTATTACATTTGTTAAACATTTGGTTATACAGATTTTGGTAGAATGAGTACAAACTTCATATAAATGTTTTGACTTTATCAATTGAGGTAATTTGGAAGTTGCTGTGGTTTGATTAGTAACTTAATAATAATAAAGTAAGCAATTGAAACTCCTAATACTTATTATTAGGATTTTCAATTACACCTTAACAATAAAATAAAAATATATTTCTATTTAAAACATTTTAAAAAATGAAGTGTTTAAAATAATTACCAAAAATAATAATCCCATAATAAGAGGTTTTTTATTTTTTTTTTAACTACCTACTGTTAATTCATTTTATGGGTTAATATGATGGACAAATTTTAAAATTAGTACTGACGTAAATTTTGGTTTCCAGAAATAAAGTTTTGCTATTATTTTCATTTGTATATAAAGTGTGGTACATGAAAAAGAGATGCTTGTGTAATACAGCATACCGGATCAACAGAGGTGTGATATAAAAATTTTGTGACTTTAGAAAACTAATTTTTTCTCTCTCTTTAACAAATAATAAAATGCTTTCATATTTGTAGTAAATGTGTTTTCTGCACTAGTAAAAGATCCTATGTTATTATTCTCACAACATCACAACATACCTTTGAAAACATTAAATCTTCTTTCATTTTCAAATCGGACAGTTCTTTTCTTAGTTGCTTGGCATCTTGAAGTCCAGCCTGTTTTCCATCTAATGTAATTTTCATTTTTTTACTCCTAAAATGTAGAGATAACTATTAATTCTCTTATCACTTTTCACTAAATTAAATTTTTAAACAACAAATTTTCAAATAAAAATTAACATTTATGCCATGCATGTCTAACATCATTTTAGGTTTTTACAAAATATATTAGTATGACACAGTATACATGTTTTTATAATGTTACAATCAAAGAGAAAGAAGTAAAACTTCTAAATCCTCATTGTACAGAATATAAAACTAAATGTGCTGTTTTACTAACTACTGCATACATAAAAAAAACTTACTTAGATCTTGAAGTTTCTTCTGATGATGAGCTATCATTTGGTTTATATAAAGCTTTCTTTGTTGGTTTTCTTTTCTTTAACTGAAGACCTTTTTCTTGATGGGGATAGATCAGATGTACTATCATCATTGCGGAAACTGTTAGTTCTTCTTCTTCTTGGTGGAGAATCATCTGAATCACTAAAATGCCTCCTAACATTTCTTTCATCCATTAAATCTCTTCTAGAAAGTCGTGGAGAATGATTTGTACTAGATCTATTAGATTGAGAAGATTTGTTATAAAAGGAAGACTTTATTGGTGGGGTATCACTTCTAGATGATCTTTTCCTTGGCTCATTTTGAGGAGATGAACTTTTCCGTTTACTAAATTTAGTCTTCTCATTTCTTGATAAAGATCTGTCAGATTCACTTGAAGATTTTCCTTCTAGTTCTATTAGAATGGCATACTTTTAGTATTTGTACTTATTCTTGAATCTTTTTTCTCTTTCCCTCTTTCTTGGTGGAGAAGTATCACTGTCTGAATCACTAACATACTTTTGAGAACGTTTACTATCTTTTCTAGGAGGTGAAATATCTGAATCATTTTTATTCTGTAATCTTTTTTCTTTATGATTCCTTGGTGGAGAATTGTCAGAATCACTTCTTCGTATGTGATCCCGATCTCTTTTTGAAGAATATCTACTCAGATTGATATGATTTTTTTCTTACACCATCTTTTCTAGGTGGTGATGCATCAGAATCACTGAGATTATGATTCAACTTTTTAGCAACACCTCTCCTTGGAGGTGAAGTATCGGAGTCATATTTCTGTTTAACTGAATTCTTTCTGTCATTTCTGGGTGGAGATAAACCCTCATCATGCTGTAATTTTTGCTTTTTATGCGACTGGTGAGAAACATGTACATCACTGGAAATGGACTTTTTTCTTATCAGAATTTTGCTTTAGAGAATAACCGTCCACTTTTTTGAGTTCTAATAGGTGAATTATCAGAATCTGAATCATGTGCTTTTAATGTGTTAGTAATTGGTTTTGAAGTTTCTCTGCTTGATCCAAAGTCTGTTTTGTCATATACTTTATCTATTGCTAAATCTCTACTACTTCCTGCATTATCAGTTGTATCATATTCTTTAAACATTTTAGAAAGCTTATTGGAAACATTTTCTTGATTCTTATTCATATTATCCACTACACTGACTCCATCTTCACCCCCAAACACTTTCCAACGTTTTGAGTTATAGTATTCTTGAGCTTTCACTTCTGGAGGTCTTTCATCAACAATACCAGCAATCTGAGGCGCATCCTCATCCATTTGATATAGCTCAATTTCATCATCATCAAGAGGTCCTCATGTTTTTCAGATCAATATCATCATCAATGATTTGAGACCTAGAACATAATTAAGCAAATAAGTTATTATTAAGGCTTTGTTCACAAAGTTACACAAGATTTTTTCATAGTGCTATAATACCAACATAGCCTTGTAGAACTAAATATGAACATTTAATTTCCAATTTTAGTTTAAGTAAGGAGGCATTATAATTATTACATGTTTACTTTAAGGCACAAACCCATGGTATGGTTGGTACTAGTGTAATGATACTTGTAAGAACGTGTAAGGAACAAGAAATATGATATAATTGTGATCTTGGCATCAAAACCACTAAAAACTCTATATAAAAGATAACAGCAAAACTTGTTATGTCGGGGCTCCAAAAGTAGTTACTGTACTAGAAAGTGTTTAATAAGTGAGAAGGATAGCACTAACAATTAAATAAAAGTAAGGAAAGACTTAAAAACTAAAAATACTCCCCCTCCCTAAAAGGGGAGACCTCTTCTTGTTTAGGGTGGAAAGGCCTCAGGTAGGGAGGATGGTTCTCAAGTAAGTAGGCCCTCAGGTAGGGTGGTTGGCTCTTGGAAAGGGCAGAATACAGAGTCTGACAATATTTCCTCTCAAAACATATGATTTGTTCTGGCCAATCTTGAGCAGCGAAAATCTATTCTCCCAAGTAGATCAGGAGAATCCACTGAAGATGTAATAAATCTTTCGGAGAAGAAGTAAATCATTGATCTTCCGCCTGGTGCTCAGAGATTGAAGACCAAACTGATGGCTGATGTCATCCAAAGGAACCTCCGCATAATGAAAGCTAAGTTTCATTCCTAGAACTCGAAGAAACTTCCTCTGTATGCTCTCAATGGAATCAATATGGCCTATCTGATATGGCGACCACACTGGTGAACAATATTCTAATATGGGGCAAACTAATTGTACATAGAGTGTTCCAAGCGCTACAGGGGAAAACCCATATCTGGATACCCTAATAATAAATCCAAGAGATGAATTTGCCCTACGGCTAATAAAGTCAATGTGACTTTTAGGATTAAGTGAAGATGTCATAGTCCACCCCAAGATCCTTAATCATAGAACATCTGCTGAGTGGTTCCTCTCCAAGAAAGTACTCGAAGGTCTCCTCACTCATCCGTCGGGAGAAAGTAAGTACTGAGCACTTTGATACATTAACCTCCATTTTATTTCTAGAACACCACAATAGTACACCATTCAAGTCAGCCTGTAGATCTCTGCAATCAGACTCCGAAGTGATCTCCTTGTATATTTTGGCATCATCTGCAAAGAGCAATATCTTGGAGTGTTTAATGACAGAAACCATATCATTAACATAAATGGCAAAAAGCAAAGGCCAAGGAGGGAACCCCTGGGGGACTCCAGAAAGCACAGGGAAAGCTGTGGATTTCAAACCTCTGTATCTAACCACCTGATGACGATCACTCAAATAACTTCGAAACCACCATAGCATGGTACCAACAACGCCCAAACTACTAAGCTTGGCTAGCAGATGTTCATGGCTAATCTTGTCAAACGCCTTAGATAGGTCTATGTAGACACTATCAACTTGACTTCCTATATTGAAAGCATATAATGATGTCATCCTGATAAATAATGAGATTCGTGGCGGTTGATCTTCCTCTCAAGAAACCATGCTGAGCAGTGGATATAGTGTTCTTGACAAAAAAAGAGAGTCTATTGAAAACCAAGGTTTCAAACACCTTAGCCAGAGTCGATAGAATTGAGATAGGTCTGTAATTTCTTATGTCTGAGCTGTTTCCACTATTATATATGGGCGTAACGTAGCTAGTCTTCAGGCAGTGAGGGAAAACCCCCAACCGCAAAAACTCATTGAAATATAAAGTTTAAGTGAGGAGCTAGAATAGAGCTATAGTATCTTAATATTGACGAAGGTATCTCATCAGGTCCCGCTCCTTTATTGACATTCAGGGAGGACAGCACTCCCTCAAGTTCCACGGAAGAAATAGAAAATTCTACAAGAGAAAATGCAGTTAACTGGTCCTCATATGAAGGACACTCAACATGCATCTGGTAGACAGATAAAAAATGCTCTGCGAAAAGTTCGCATATATCTTGCGGTCATCTACAGCCCTATCGTTTAGATGCATTGTGTCATTTATCCCTGTTTTGCCCTTTGTGTTGTTAATGTGAGCCCAAAAGGCCTTAATATTATGTTGCATGGGGCTTTCAACTGAATCAATATACTGCCGGTAACAGTGTGCAGTAAGTTCCTTACATTGTGTCCGCACACTGCAAAATTCTCTATATAATTTCAAACTATTTGTTGATTTATATTTGCAATGCAGCTTCTTCTTTAAGGATACCAGTCTCTTCAAATCCTGTGAGAACCAACAAGGGAAGGTAGAAGCCCCACAAAACTTTAAGGGCGTATAAAATTTAATCAGGGCAGTAAGATTAGAGCAAAAGGTTGTAAACGATGCCTCAACCTGCTCAGGACTAGTCAGTATGGAGTAATGGCCAAAGTTGCAAGTTACGAAAGATTTCCTCCTCATTACTGTTGTTAAAGTCATACTTAAAGATCTTACTTTTGGATTTTCCATGTTCAGAGCATATAATTACAATATCCAAAGCAGGATGATGAGATTCCAGATTTACTAAAGGATCTAAGGCCGGGTTAACTGATATATAGCTATCTGATGAGAATATGAGGTCCAGCAAGACTCCACGATCATTCATAACTCCATTAATTTGTTGAAGATGAAAGAGATTAGAATTAGGTTTAGAATAGAAATTAAAGGAAGAGTCCTGCACAGTTCGGGTGGTACATTCCCAGTCCCTGTCCGGCAAGTTAAAATCTCTCCAACAATGAGAATAGGCCCAGTTAAATTTGTTGAAAGAAAGGTTTTCCTCACAGGTCAAACTTAAATCTGCATATTGACTTGCCGGCTTATTTGGTGGGAGGTATACAGCACAAAGAAGAAAAGAATACCCTGTAAACTTTATCTGAGTAATGCCATCCAGGTTCCAATATTCAAATGTACAACAAACACCTCGAACATGGAGGAATCTCAACATTAAAAATTTCAAAATGACCCTAAAAAAATAAAATTATGGTCCCCTTACTTACTTGAAAACTCAAATGGTACCTATTTTAAGTGATTTCATTTACACCGGTAAGTCTTAAATTAATTGCTACATTTTATGAATCTAATTAGCCTACCTTTAAGATTTGAATGCCTTTTTATCCTAAAGGAGAACAAGGACTAAGGAACCATGTATAATTTTAATTACCTTTGTAATACAAAGTAAATTTATTTTAAACACTAGAATAATGAAAGAGATCATTACATAATATATGAATAGCTTTAAACGCCGAGACCAAAATTTAAAAAACTGTCTAACCTAGCTTTTTCTTACCTTTTAACTTTGGTTGAAGAGACCTTTTTCTTCTTTTGTTTTCTTAACATCGTTTGTTAGACAAATACTTTCTTTAAGTAATCCTTCTGAGATATATTTGATGATAAATCCATGATTTCGAAAAATGCGTTAGAATGTTTACAAACACAAAACCGATGACCTAACCTAGCTTCAACCAAAGAAACATATGTTTATTTATTATCCTGTTTTCAGTCCCGTGTAATCCATTGTAGTTTTGTATAATATGTCCTTGTCTCAAAGCCCACAGAAAGCAAACCACGATGTCCATTGAATCGAATGTCGCAATCGTTATAAATAGCTTTAAAACAGTAAGACTTTTCATTTATAATAATCCATAATAAAGATTATCCAAAATAATGTTCAAACTGTATGCTCATATTATTTCTTGCTTGAAATTTTAGTACTGTTATTAAATTTATGATCTATCAGTCCGATTATGAAAAATTATTTTAAATTGATTTTCAATTCTATTTTCAGATACAGAGTTATGTTTTGTGTTTTTAGCAGAAATATTGCTTACTGTTTTTGTTAATGTACATTTATGTGTTTATGTATGTATGTATAAAAACACGAGTATGTATATACACACACAAAACACCTAATTATATTTCATAACATATTGAAGAATCCTTCTGGTCATTGGTTATTACAGTTTGGTAATAAGTTATAGTTTCCAAATATGTGTTAATGTAAATTAAATAAGTAATTACTATCTACATTTTGTAATATTTATAATTGTATATTTTTTACTATTATAGTATGTATATGATGATTTCAATTTTTTCTTGTAACAAACTGATGGCGGATGAAATTATCATTTTCTATTCTAATTTAAATTTGGGAGGAATGATTACCAAAAGACGGGAGAAAATTGTCCAAATACTGAAAGAGTAGTAATATCAAAATACAGGAAGAATATGTTTTTATGTTTATACAAAGTTTGATATAGATATACCAAATATATCTGCACTTCTAAAGACGAACATAACAACACGCGAAATTTTATCTATCATATATATAGAATTATATATATATTGATCGATTTGCGGAAGGCTATCATGGCTTAAGGCGAATATACTAGATTGTCCGCCTTGAAACAGTTGATTGAAGAAAAATCTTTCCAAGCTGAGTGTATTTTGCTGAATATAACTCCAATATCAACGATTGTCCAATCTCGTATTATGTGCGGAGTATTCAAATCCATTTTGAACAAAAGAAATGCATCTAAAACGAGATTGAAAGAGAGTCGATCAACTCTTAGAATGCCAAACAGAATTACTTCGTTAAACTACTAGGATTCAAAAACAAAATCATATTCGCTCTAGAGTTTTTGGTCACACGTCAAAGAAAGTGAACCCAGCAAAATTGCCCAGGAAAGCGTTTAATTGTATTTAGATATATTGCTACTATTCTTTGTGAGCACGGGCTTTCTCAACTGTGGCAGATCAGCAAATTAAATTACAGACACAAACTTTAAAATTGGAAGCTGAGTGTTACAGTTTACGAAACATATATGTCCCCAGATTTTTATGGACTAATTTAAAGGGAAATATCTCACACCTTTGCAGTAGGACTTTTAAGCAAATATGTCCTGATGAAGATAGGCCTTGCTAGCTAATGGACAAGGCCTCACAAAACAATAAAAGTTTTTAAGTATTTTGTTTGTGTGTTTTTAAATGTAGAATTAAGTTAAAATCATTAAATATGTATAAGACGTTTTTTGTTCTTTACTTACTTTCCCTCCTGTATATTTATATTTGAATTACTTTTAATTTTAATATAACAGTAATACTAACTATTGTTTCCTTGTTTAAAACATCTTGTAATTGTGTACATAGTTTTATATAATAAGCATTAAAGCATGGTTATTGCTTCTAATATTTTTGTGATTTACAATTCATCATCTACTCGTGATATAACTCCTTATTATAGATTCTGTAGTTAACTTATTTGACTGTACATATCAATTTAAGGATTCCTATATCAAGATAATGTTTCATGTTATGCATATGAACTTATAAAATGATTTATACGTATATTAACATTGTATATGGAGCCTGCTGGTTGAAAATAAAGAGAATATCATTTTAAATAGTTAATATAAATTTTGTATACAAATTTTAATTTATACTCTTTATAGTAAATACAGGAACACAGCTGTGAGAACAGTAGTCCATACTGTAGCTTGCGTCCGTCGGGACAAATATTTAAAATTATTTTAAA
>NW_025781137.1:0-65328 GCF_021130785.1 Homalodisca vitripennis | reverse complement strand
AATAACATAGACACATTGTTTAAACGACTCGATAAGTTTTTAAAACATTTCAGAAATTATATAAAAGATAAGATTTTTCTTTGTAAAGTTGTTGGTTTTAAAGGTAAAATATTTGTATCGATATGGCAAATAATAATTTAGCAACATAAAACTGCTTAAAAATACAATTATTTCTCCCTGCTTTCTAGAAGAGTTGGTTCTCAGCTATGAGATTTTCAGCTCAATACTAACAAAGAACCTCTCTGACCTGACAATGTGCCTTTGTAGAGATAATGTATCTTGTCTCAGATTTTCTTACTTAGTGTCTTCCATTAGTCCTTTGTTCCTAGGTACTTCTGTAATAAGATTACTGCTATCATATATGCACAAAGACTTAGTTTTCTTCTTGGGTACTTACTCTTTGTAAGAAAATTAGTTAATTCACTAACAAATATTTAAGGAATGTATTAATATTAATCCTATAAATTGCAATAAAATAAAATCAAACTTATGTAAAGTAATAGGCCAAGGGATATGTCAAAATTTATTTTATTATAAAAAGGAATCCTTAAAATAGAATATATGTTTTTAATTTAATTATATACTTTTTGAAAAAAAGATGAAATTCCGTTAATGTTAGCCCTATTCAGTTGATACATTGCCTAAGTTTTAATAAGTTTTTAATATAAATAAAAGAAAGAAGTAAGTGAATAGTTTATAACGGAAAAAATATTATCTAGAAAAAATTTTAACTAGACATAAATTGGCTAAGAGGAGTTGGAAGTTTGGAGAGGTGAGAGCATTGCCTGCTGTTTGCACGAGGCATATATTAAATGCCTAGAATACATGCAATTAAATTATGTTAATACAACTATTTAAAATAATGATTAAGAAGTGACTGGCTGAGTTTTAACGAAAATTTTTTATTGGCTTTATGGGTAACAGTAATGTTAAGGGGAAAATTACTAGAGGAATGTATTTTTTAACTTACTGAGTAGAAACATATACCAATTCAATATAAACATGAAACATAGCTATCCCATCAAATTTAATATATAACATCATTAAATTTCGACGGAAGTGAAGTTTTATTATTTTATAATTCATAGGGAAACTACGTGACTCAAAATGAAGTAATGCTAGGGATAACATACATAATTTGTTAAATGACTTACTTTATAATAGTAAATAATTAACCACTACCATATGACCCAATTAGCGTTTTGAAACTTCACCTAACTCAATTAAACTAGCTGAAAAATCAAGTTTACTATTAATTACAAAATAATTTTTCCTTTCTGCACGTTACACATGTATTTTTGTACATTAGTTAATAAATCAATTTAATTTAATTTACACAATCGCATTCCTTTCAAGTATTATAATTAATAACATTTTAAGATAAAGAATATTGGTTAGGTTTATAATAAAATCTAAAATCTTTCTATTACAAGTATTGAGAGACAAACAAATAAAAACTAATTATTTAATTATTTAATATTTATAAAAGGGATGATGTCGCTTTATATTGATTTACTCTGCTTGTTCTGTTTTCGCTACAGTTTTTTATCATATTAATCTCGTTTAATATATGTAAATAATAATGGGTGTTATATAGATTGAGTTCGAACGATTTAAAATACTAAGTTTAGATGAATTACGAAAATTGTCATAAACTGTTGCAAATAGTTATTTTAATTTGCCAAAGCGTGATTCTGCAATGCGTGAAGTGCTTTATTAGTAGGGCTATACAGAGTGAACCAGACCATCTGAGCTACAGATATAAACGTTATAACGGGTAAAGATAGAAATTATTTTAAAATATTATATAATGTTAAATAACAGCGTAAACATTTCAAATCCTTTATACTTAAATTGGGTATTGAATATAGTTATTGCCATCAAGAAGGCGAGGGGGTTCAGTTGATACAGAGTTTCAACTCGTTATAAATAACCGTTGATATCAGTGCTCAGGTATAAATAGATCAAACGATCAGATATCTTCCTGTGGATAAAAGTAAAAAAGTGATTACAGAAATTTGCATGAGCCATAGTTAAGTTGACTGCTATTTACGTCTTTCCAAAGTGCGTGTTAACTTGGATGAAATTTAAATTTATATAGCTAAATTTTTTCCTTATCAATAATGACCAATTTACTACTCTAAGGAAAACGTCAAAGTTAATGTGTAAAACATCAAGATGATAAAATAAAAATTTTGAGTGCTATGTAGCCAATATATTGATGTAGCAGCTGTAAATCAAAATATGATTAGTAACGATAAAAAATGATTCTTTCGTGTAGATTCATATAAAACATTTTACTGAACTACTGATAGTCCAATTGTGTAATAAATCAAAAGGGAAATGATAATTTCATAATGAGCACAAAGGGTACTATATACTAGGCAGCATCGAGTTCAATGATGCCGTTACTATCACTGAACCAATTATTAAAATAAAAAATTAACAGATTAGTTAATTTCCTTATTCTCTATCATGCATTTACAGAGAAATGTATTTGTAGTAATTATCAAAAAATGCATTTACCATCTTTGATATGCTTCTTTGTAAAATCTGTCTTTTGTTAAAAATTAAATTCCTCTGTTTCTTCCATTAGGATTCTACTACAGTGTATCAATGTAATAAACTTAATGAGACAAGGGTTTAATACAATATTTCTTTTTTTGTTGATACATTTTAAAACATCATAAACAACCAAGTACGTCAAAAATAAAGGACCAAAAATATATTCAGATCGTTCGTTGTTAACTTAGGAAATGTATTATTATTAAAATTGTGTAGTATTTTTTATTCACAAAATTTTCAACTACTGTTTTAAATCTTTTAAGATCAACATGCAAACTACATAAAGTACATAAAACATAATATGTTTGATTTGTTTTTCAATTATTCAATTCTATAATGACATTTTGAAGGTAAATATATTGAAACAAAGCCATTTTATTAAAGTATAAGAGGTAATAGTAGCCACCGCATGCCACATAACAGGCTTCGCTAAAGTTTTAGACCTAATTAATATGAAATTATTTTAAAACTTATTAAACGAAATATTTTGTTTTGGTATACGAGGTGTGTTAGAAAAGTAATGAGATTGGTAACACTGCGGGAGATCTGGCAACGTTGTGTCTACCGGCTGGACGCTAAACCTGTTTATTTATCCCTTCCACTTCCTCAGTCCGAGTTACAACTCCGCACAGTTAACACATTAGTTTTGACAGCGCCATTAGTAAAGTTGTGTTTTAATTGTGCGTCACAGAAATGGAGCATCGAAATTTAGAGCAACGTTGTGCAATAAAGTTTTGTGCTAAACTTGGTGAATCCGCGAGTGTGACTTTTGAAAAGTTGAAACAGGTCTATGGGAAACAGTGCTTATCGAGAGCACAAGTTTTCCGCTGGCACAAATCATTTTTGGAAGGCCGAGAACACGTTGAAGATGAACCTCGCTCAGGGAGACCTTTGACTTCAAGAACGGACGAAAACATGGATCGTGTGAGGGCGCTTGTGAGATCAGACCGTCCGTTTAACAATAAAGATGATCAGTGAACAGCTAAATTTAAACACTTTCACCGTGCATCAAATTGTGACAGATGATTTGAACATGCGAAAGGTTTGTGCCAAATTGGTGCCGAAAAATCTCACAACTGAACAGAAGGACAATCGAAAAAATGTGTGTGCGTTGATCTTCTTGAGAGGATTGCTAATGACCAAGAATTCTTCAATTGTGTGATCACTGGTGATGAATCCTGGATATTTGAGTACGATCCTGAAACAAAGCGTCAAAGTAAAGAATGGCACACTTCGTCATCTCCTCGGCCGAAGAAATGTCGAATGAGCAAATCAAAGATCAAGACCATGCTAATTTGTTTTTTTGACAGGAAAGGTATCGTACACAAAGAATTTGTTCCACCAGGACAAACTGTCAACCAAGTGTTTTATAAAAGTGTCCTTGAAAATTTGAGGAAAAGAGTGATCCGTGTGAGACCGGAAATTGCAGACAAGTGGATGCTTCATCATGACAATGCTCCATGTCACACGGCCATTTCCATCTGTGAATTTTTGAACTCAAAACGCATTACTGTTGTTCCTCAACCCCCCTATTCACCTGATTTAAGTCCTTGTGACTTTTTTCCTCTTCACGAAATTGAAAACATGTCCTAAAAGGACGTCATTTTGGAACTCTGGAGAACATTCAAAAGACTGTGACCGACCAGTTAAAAGCCATACCAATTGAAGACTTCCAGCGCTGCTACCAAGAGTGGGAACGACGACTCCGCCGATGTATAGCTGCCCAAGGAAACTACTTTGAAGGGGATAACATTGTTGTTTGAAAATAAATAAAAACTGTTGGTTAGTATGAAATCAGTCTCATTATTTTTCTAACACACCTCGTATATTGCCGTATGATATATTCAAAATCAATTTTTTTTATTTTATGTTTAATTTTGGATTGTAATAAACGTTTCAGTTTTCTAAGGCACAAGAATGCAAAAAGCGCGCTGAAATTATGTCCTGTTGCTGATTCTCTTCAGAAATTTTCTATTTTCACTGTATTTTTTTACATTTACTCCGTCAATAAATGTCTGAAAAAGTCACACATTAAAATCTAATGTGATTGTAGTTAGTTAATATTTATTCTGCCGTTTTTTTTCACTGTCATAATGGTTACACATAAGACTATTGTGAAGATATTGGTTTAATGCTTATCCATATCACATCAAAAGTGACCTGCATCACCATAGAACGCATGTTGCATGAATAAATTGAAGATGCGTGACAGGGAGAAATTATATTTTTTTAGCACTTTAAGAGAAAGGCTTCGGTGACACGGAGCAAATCATTAATATCTAAAAACAAGCGATTTAAAAATCATCTAAAGTATAATTTACTGAAAAAATAATTTACCGTATTACTCAACTTAAAAATCTACATAAAACAAATATTGGTCAAAAATAAATCAATGTAATTAATTGTGATGAAAAGAAAAGATGTCTTTAAGCCGATTTTCTAAACCTATTTAATACGTCCGTTACCTTTTTGTTTGCCATCGATATTATGCATGAAAACGAGAACTTAAAGAGGAAAGTGTTTCCGTTTTGAACAATAAAAACTAGATAGCGTGGCAACATATTAATTGTGCGAGGGGGTGGAAATGAAGGCTCAGTGAATTATTGTGTTCCGATTATGAACTGATATATGTTTATGGATCTGTTGTAATAGTTTATAATAGTAAATAAGCTAACCGTTTTGATATAATTGGAAAATACTGCTGATTATCTTAGTAGAACTAAAATGTCCTAAGATGCTTACTTTTGTATTTAGATTCCATTGTACTTAAATTATTAAATTTTGTGTTACACTGCTTATTACATCAATATTCTTTAAAATGTAGGCTTTTCGTAGAGTAGAGTTATTTCATGCAATAAAGGATGTGAACAAAAACCAGTGTGTCAGACAATATTTACTCGATGAAAACAACCAATTCCAACACACCCGGAAATCAAATACAAACCTGTTTTCCTGTTGATTTATGATCGTGATATCTGATTAAATTCACAGCTTGTATCACACACCGTATTTTATGTTGTTTATGAACACTAGTAGATGAAATACTCGTATTTGTGGATTATCCAAGTATGGAAAAATACTTCTTAGATGACGATTCGTTAAAGTAGTGATGAAGTAATGAATTGTTATAACGTAAATCAAAGAATAGATTCGTATCATTAACGGAAATACATTATCTTCGAATTGAAGAGAGACATAACTCACTTACCTTTTTTGGAACCAAAAAAACCTTATAAGTTTGGTAAAATATTAAAAATATACAACGTAAAGTCTTGATTTAACATCAATAAAACATTGAATAACTGTATTATAACAGACTAAGAAACAAATCCACTCTGTATGCTTGGAGTCTACTAATTGTTACGTTATTGAAAGAAAATACTTTATTGGTTTAATACCCCAATAGCATCTGTGTTCACAATCAATATCCCCCAAATCTAACATGACAACAACTCAACACCGGAAGGAAAACAGACAGATACAAACCGGCTATTGCCTGTCACGTGATACATTTATATCAGATGTTCCCAACACACAATGACACCTACAAAGTCTATAACTCGTTTATTTGGTCTCCACAAACTTTCTAAATAAAACATATTTTTCAATCTAAAACTTTTTACATAGGTTTTTCGCTTCATCTTAATGGTGTACCATTGCTTTTTGTAATACTGTTTCAAGTTTCGTTAAAATAAAAAGAATTAAAAAATATTTATGGCAGTGTATACGAATTCATCTTAAGAAGTAAAAAAATAATTGGGCTATAAAATATTAAAATATGATATATACCAGACAAACAGTAGTGCAATAAAAATGGTAGAAGTATGTGATAATGAGGCCTTAGTAATAATTTTTATTTATTTCAATGTATTCTTGTCACTAATACAATTACCAATAAAAAATACCAACAACCATAAAATTAATAACACAGCATTTATTAGGTTTTGTTTTGTAGACCTAGGACCAGTAGGAAGACTTATCAATAACAATAGCTGTTTGTGCCATGTCATCACTTATTCGTTAACAGTTAGTTTTTGATACACATTCGGTCAAATTACTGTGTCTCCTAATACAAGAAGAGACAGAAAAAAACTCCCTAAACCTCAGAACGCCGTCCTTTTTATATACATCAACGTAAATCCAGTGGTTTCTCTATATCAAAAAATGGTAATATGTTTTTTGAATTCACGAGGTGACCTGACGAGAAGATTGAGCTTTGTGTTATTTCCAGGCCTGAGACGTGCCGAGAAGCTGGGACTGGTCTCCTACATCGATATCTGTATGGGTAATGCACATACCTCTCCAATACAACTCTGTGTCCACTGTTATAAACTATATTTTTACTCCAGATTAAACCTAATGTTTTTATTGTTTTTTCTTTAAACAAATCGACGATTTTTATTTGAGTTTACGCTATTAAACAATATTTTTTTCAGATAATTTTAGCGTTTTTTTTTACATTCATCCTAAAATATAGGCTTTCCTTCACAGTTAATCTTGTTACTGAAATAATTAATAAACCAACCAGTGCAATTACTATACGCAAGGACGAAAAGCATTCAAAATTGGTAGTGTTTGTTGAGGAACTTGTAATACAATACTCTGAAACATACAGATATATTATGTCGTGAAACAATTAAAATCAGTAAGTAAGCTTTTTCAACTTAATATGGAATTATTGTAAAACAGAGTGGTTTCGTACTAAACTTATGTCTTAAAAATAAAAGGGAAACCTATAACTTACTTAGTACTAATTCTACAACTTTCAGGTATGTCAGAACGTTGAGATATGGCACAAGTATGCTTTATGACTTAGATCGGAATAGTAAAACATTTCCATAAGTTCATTAAAAAACATCAATTACATGTAATTGATGTAATTTCAGCCTGTATGAGAACAATATACTACAATATATATATATATATATATATATATATATATATATATATATATATATATATATATATATATACGTAATATATGTAAATTTTTTTGGTTTTTTATAACAAGATGTAACAAAAATATAAAATTCCCTAAAGTATATAAAATACGAGTGTTTGTTGTACGTAAGAAATATGATACGCTGGTTAAAAAGATTTGTAAGACAACAATTTAGTCCATCGTGTACTAAAATTGTAGCTACATATTTGCCTGCTATATTTTAGTCTCAACAATTACATTTTTGTACTAGTCTTTGGGTACTAAACATTTATTGTTTTACATATTAAAACATGTCCTATAACTAGATATACTAACAAGAACATTTTAATGACCAAGTTAATAATAGCTTCCAGTTTTTAATCATGTACCTTCTAACAGTTAATTAGATCATAAGGATTGTCTAATATTTTAGTATTTCCTGATATCTACACCTCTTGTTTACTGGGTAATAGAAGATAAACAATTAGCATAAGGGCAATTTAATTGGCCACCATCTTTGATTTTTTGTGGGGAAAGACTCCACACATCTAGCTATGTAACTTATTACTTCTTAACCATTATAATGTATAATACGAAACACGTTTAATTTAGCACAATAGCTTAAAATTGATTGAGTTTCAAAATCATAATTTTAATTTTAATATGCAGATTTTGCAGTTTATAGCACTTTCACCAACAAAAAACAAACTTTCGTATTCAGTGTATCACCTATTGCATAAAAATATTCAATTTAAATCCTAATAAAGGTTATGAATAATCCACTATATACATTAAATGAATTGTCAGAACAATATACTTTTTACATATTCAAATTATGAATTACCCTGTGTTGCAAGTTATATATGAATGATTCGTTGGCTGAGCTTTAGAGAGGTTTTCTCAAAAGGGCTGGAAATATAACGAAGCATATACATTCACACACACGTGATTGGGGATTGGTCTGTACAATAAAGCGAGAACGAAGAAAATTATATACTTGACTCCGTGCATGAATCTTCATTCTTGTATGAGAATATCGAGGTTCTTAATGACGCATATGGATTTATGGTGTCTGGATGAGAATTTAGAAAAAAAATTAAATTTTTCATTGAAATTATGGGTGAAAATGTTTAAAACGAGTAAATTATAAAATTAGACATTTTTATTGAGCACTTTTATACTCCTTTGCATCAAATTATCTTTGTCAAGAAAAGATAGAGTTCCAAGGTGGTGCATGTCTCTCCATCTTAAAAGGTTGATACTTAGCAAATACTATAACTTAAGAAAATAAATTGAACTATGAACTTACATTGTTCATTTAACTTCAGTTATGGGTCAGTAATCTTAGAACCAAGGGAGATTGCTGAAGAGATAGGTAAGTACCTGATAAGAGTAGAGACTAATCTAGTGATAGAGGGCCGACCTTGTACATTCACAGCACTAAATACAACAAACTTTAACGCACCCAACTCATTTTTCCTGATACCTACTACTGTTTTCGAGGTAATTGGAATTGTAAAACAACTTAAAAAATAAAAAGTCCGCTAGTATTGATGGCTTTAATGTAGAATTGATTAGAAATGTCATCGATTTGATTGCTCCTACATTGGTATACATAATCAATTTGAGCTTCTAAAATGGAGTTTTTCCTGAAAAACTCAAACAGAGCATTGTATTTCCAATTCTTAAAAAAACAAATTCAATAAAATTTGACGATTTAAGACCGATAAGCCTTCTTTCAGAATTCTCTAAAATTATTGAAAAGATTGTAATAATTCGTCTAGTCTCCTTTCTAAATAATAAAAGAATTTTCAGTACAGACCAGTTTGGGTTTACAAAGGTGAAATCAACAGAGGACGCTCTTATTGACGCAACTAACTTGATATATGGTAGCGTAAACAATACTAAATTGACAACTGGTATTTTTGTTGACTTTAAAAAGGCTTTTGCCTTGGTAAATCACAAAATACTTCTAAGTAAACTTGAGTCAGCTGGTATCAGGGGTTCCGCCTTAGGCTGGTTCAATAGCTACTTAACTGGGAGAAAGCAGCAAGTGAGAATAGGTAACCACCTTAGTACTCCCTCAATAATTAGGACAGGAGTGCCCCAGGGTTCCGTTATCTCTGCAACTTTATTCTTAATTTTTATAAATGATTTA
The DNA here is from genome assembly GCF_021130785.1 of Homalodisca vitripennis. Taxonomy (NCBI): domain Eukaryota; kingdom Metazoa; phylum Arthropoda; class Insecta; order Hemiptera; family Cicadellidae; genus Homalodisca; species Homalodisca vitripennis. The sequence continues at coordinate 55,684 of NW_025781137.1, read as the reverse complement.
TTACAAACTAATTTTAAAGGAAAAGTATTTGCATTTGCTGATAATTTGGATTTATTTTACTCTCATTCTAATGTAAATTGCTTGGGAGATATTATGGCTCATAATATCGCAAAATTACAAAATTGGTGTGAAGCTAACATAATGATAGTTAATGTTGACAAAACAAAGTATATTAATTTTAGCATTTCAGATTACAACATTCTGTTCACTCTAAAATTTCATGATTATAATTGCAGTTATATTGATTGAATCTGTCAACATATAGAAAAGGTCAATAACATTAAATATTTAGGTATAGTCTTTGATAGTAGGTTAACATGGGAAAAACATATAAGCGACCTTCATAAGAAATTACGCATGTAAATAAGAAAGTTCTTTTTTTTTTTTTAAACTGTTGTGATAAAGAACTATTAAGAACATTATATTATGCACTAATCCATTCACGGATGCAGTATGGAATAAATTGTTGGGGTGAGACGTTTAAATATCTAATTGAAAAATTAAGAGTTACGCAAAACTACTTCCTCAGAATAATTTTAAGTAAACAAAAAACTGACAGTTCATTTCCACTTTGCGTTGATTTAAAATATTACCGATTCAACATCTGTTTGTATACAAGATGTTAAGAACCTTCTTTATTAGAAAGCGGGAATAATGGGAACCAAAATTTATTTTACTCTACCCGTAATGTACAACATGGTACAATAAGAATTCCTAAAGTGAACAAAGAAATGTTTAGGCATTCCTTACAATACCTTGCTCCTAAAAATTTTAATCAAATACCAATTTCTTTTAGGACTTTTAATTCATTTAAATGAAATTGTGGTAAAATTGTTCAATTGGCTTTTATTGCAGGAAGATGTTAAGTTTTTAAATTATGTCCTCAGATAAAATGTAGTTCAGTTAGTTTAACATGAAATTGAATTTGTATATTTACATATTATTATATTTATATATTTGTTATTTAATTATTTATTTGTTACATGTGTTAAATGATATATTGCTGATTTGGTACGGTTATTGTTAAAATGTTATTGTTATTGTTAATATTCTATTATTAATATTATTATTGATGTGTTACTTGTAGTTTAATTGCTGTTGTTCTGTGTTGAGTTATTAATATAATGAATACCGACATATATATTGTATATGTTCTACAGTTAAATAAGTTAGTGCACTCAGTAGCAAGAAGGAAGGAAAAGTTAGAATTGGATTAGCTTACCCAGATAGAGGTTAGTTACACACAACACAATACTTGTATCACTTATATTGATTACCACACAATCAGAACTATTAATTTTCACAACACAGCCACTTGTGATAGTTTCAAAAAATATAGGAAAACACAATGTGGATAGGATATTAAATTGTAAATGGATAGTTTAGTATTTATTTGTGATGAATTGTGTCACTGAGTATCAAGAATGGTGCCGGCTAATGCAGGACTGAGTCAGGCACAATTTGGACAAACCTCTGTCGGAGAGCAAAACTGAACTTTGCTCTCTGAACAGGTTGGACAAACAATGAAAATAAAATCACTGTTGGCCGGCGTTATTCAACAATATTTGGATATTCATAGAAACCTATCAGCTCTGGTTCACGTCAATAGTGTTAAAAATTAATAAAATAAAAAGAAAACACTACAATTGGAGGCTCGATTTTAAATAACTACTTAAGTTGCTGGACTCTAGATTAAGTGTATTAATATTATTATTAAATTATATCACTGCCCACACTACTGGTAATAGTGGTCAGTAAATTACGAAAAAGTTATTGTTGATTATACTTTGTAAATTATTGATGGAATAAAATTATTGTTATTATTATTATACTTACTTTAAACTAAGGAATAACAAGGAGGAACTCATGGAACATTTAAGTAGAACAAACGTTAGCGGGGTAACTCGAGAAGAATTAACTACACAAGAAACTATAAAGACACAAACTTTGATGAACGTGCCTAGCTAACTATGGGATTTGATTGTGAGTAATTAAAGTGTATTACTCAGTAGGCTGGCAGATTTTCTCTTATGTCTGCCTGGTTGCTGTCAAAATTATTTGATTTCCGTTTAATGAATATATATGGATATAATTATCATAAAATACAGATAGCTTCTACGGTAAGTTTGATGAGCATACATAATAAATATTTATCGAGATATCTTGCAGATAATTAGGCTAGATATGTTAACATATCACAGGAAAAAATCTAATAAGTTTTTCTTAGTTTCTTACAAAATTTACTAATTCCTGTTTTTATCAATATCACTTATAATATTATTGTAAAATTATTTGCTAACGATCATTCAAATCCAAATAAGTAGGCATACACCATCAACGAACTTGTGTTGCTTCGTAAAAATATTTTCGTTTCCTGACGATATATCTGGATAAATATTAATTATCATAGTAAAGGAATAGGTTGTATAGTATAGTTCAGTGAGCTTATATATTATATCGTTCTCTAGATATCTATCAGATAGTTAGGCTAGATACGTTAATATACCACATGAATAAATGGCGTTTGATTGTACTTATAAATTTTACTCTTAAGATTGTAAAAATATTTGCTAATATTAAAAAATCCCTATAATGTGCATACGCTATCAAAAAACTTGGTATTGCTCGGTTAAAAACAATAGATTTCCATCTTTTCACGATATATCTGGATATATTTATCATAATATAGTGATGCATTTTATAATATAATTCAACAAAATTACGTGTGTTAATATTTCACATAGTAAAATTTTATATGTTTGTACTTACGTATTTTGTTTATAGATTTAAGTGTTATTGTCTCTATCATCTTTACTCAGTAGATCAATGTGAAAACGTGTGAACTTGGTGTGTGTTATATATTATGTTATACTCGAATATATGTGTGTTATAAGTAATGCCTAATGCAAAATTTATATTGCATTTAGTCGGTTCATTCCATATATATTGTGTTGACAGTTAATAAGATATAAAATCTAACTAGTTTGTAACTTAATTAACACTAAACTAATGATAAAATCAACCGGATAATCTCTTAAACTAAAAAGTGGGAATCTAGGATTCCCTCGTATTTATACGTGTTGAAACGACTAAATTTCTTCTTTCATGCCTCCAATGAATGTCAATATCCCTTGCGGAACCTTAAACACACACCTAGGACGTATTTAAAATGACTTAGAAAAAGAATTAACATTTAATGTATCTGTTTTGATTATGAAAACAAATATGAAATAAACATATTCAAAACAGTAAACTTATAATCATATCACGCAGTCCTCAAAGAGATAAAGTCTGAAAGCTTTACTGAAGGGACACACCTTAGCCTTTCAACTAAAACTCCCTATCAGCATCTTACCGGTAAGTCGCATCAAATTACTGAACACACGATCTGGGAATGATCAGTTTCTAAGACTTACTATACATTCTGTAAACCGGCTTAATGTCCATATTTCATAAGGCAATTTATTACTGCCCTTTTATGACAGCAGGAATTATCATTTTATTTCAAGCTATTGGATGTATTCCTTTTAAAATAATACAGAAGGGAAGCAGTTTTTAGGATGATATTCAGTGTTTTAGTCATTTCCCTAATTCGTCCCTAAGGCTATTGAGATTTACGAAAGTTTTACTTTTACATTTTAAAACTTAAATTCGTTTGAATTCATAATTTTTCCTTAGTTTAAATATATGTGCATTTGTGTTTCAACTGGCATTTTATTGTGGGATTGATAGAAATGGCATGAAATGGATTAAAGTCTGAGTTTCAAAAGGTGTTAGTAGCAAAGATTATGTAAACTGTCTTTCGCTGTTCTAGATAATGTGTGAAGGTTAATGTAGAAAAGTCAGGCGTGTTTTATAAAAGTAACATGACCAAGAATATGCAACAATAGTCTTACCTAACATATATTAGGTTTGATTAATTTTTTATTCAGTGCTTTTTCTAGTTGTAAACTATAAAATTTTCATCCATTAATGAAATAAGATGTCTATGTTGGAATTACAAACGGCGAAATAATACTTATTATCATAGTGTATGTATACATATAAAAAATCATAAATATCCTCACTTATAAAGGGTTTACTACATAATAACGAAAACAAGTGACATAAAAACACAAAATTTAGTATTTAACTAAGGCATTGTTAATTTTTTTGTGTTTAATTCTATATCGTATATTGAACCATTTATAATTTAAATGGAAATGCTATAAATACAGTTATGCAATAAAATTTGTCTTTGAACACAATATAAAACAAAAATCTTCTTTAATACAGTATTTTTAATGAGAATTCCGTTTAGTATTATACATTATTCTTAATTCGCAGATTTTTACCAGAAATAAAAGATTAGTTCTGGGTACCTCTTGCATTTTATATGTTAAATAATCTGTTTTACATATTAATTAAATTGGTATAATTTGTTGGTAGAATTCTACATTCAATTACGTAATGAGCATATCTCATATTTTCCTGCAGGGGAAGAATAGAGTTTTGCTGCGGTAACGGTAAACAGTATACACTTAACCCAAATGGAATCTTATGAAAACAAGATGTGTTATTTATAAGTAAGGAATATTCTCTAGAAATCTTTAAAATGTTTTTTATAAGGATGAACCTCAGCCGCTGGTATTTAAATATTACTTTATAGTTGAGTAAACTTCAGTAATCCAAATTAATCGTCATGATAATATTTTACTAAACTGAAATTAAGGCGCCAGTTTTCATGGAGTACACAGAATATTTTCTTTCATATCAACAATGTAAAGAGAGCTAAAGATAACTATACACTGCTTTTTATGAACTTTAGACTTTTTATTTAATTAGTTTATTGGACGAACAAATTTTACTCGTAAATTATTTAGATTTACTGAGAAAAAAATCAATCGTTTAAAATTACAAGCTTTACAAGTTTATTTATCACAGGGACTTCTAATAGTTTTAGATATTTAGTACATTCGATCCTTATAGTGCGATGAAGAGCTTTATTGTTTTCTTAAAGAGTAAATAGGTTAAAATTTAAAAAACAAAAACAAATTTCTAACATCTATTTAAATTTATAAAGGTAATGAAAAAGTCGTAGTATAAGAAATTTAAAAACAAACTGGGTAAAATTTACATAAACAATTGTACACTTAAGAGACTACAGGTATGCCTTCTAAAACAATCAGTAGCATAAGAAGCTGTAGCGACACTGACAATTCCAGTCGGCTGACAAGACGCTAAACCTACTAGTACAAACTAAAGGTGTCCTGGCTATTGCGTTCCCAATATAGCGTGATCCCCAACCAATCAGAAAGGAGAAGAGTGATCAGCTGATCTTTGCAGTCAGCTGTCAGTATATAGCCAAATAGCGTAGCTCAATGACTTAATTATAATACTTATGTCAATCTTGATGTTACGATACGTATAAGCAATGATTAGAGTACATTATTAAACACCAGAAATGTATTTCCGTGTATTAGGAATAATAAGTATATACTAAAAATTTTAATTAGTAGACCACGTTATTATTTTTATTAGAGTGTTTTAGTTTGGAGATGTGTATATGACAAACTGGGGACTTTTTTTATAATTGGGGTATTTTGGAGCTAACTAAATGTGTTTAAATAGGAACCGCTAGCAGACACTACTAGTGACATTTAAAAGTACTTTAAAAGTAAGAACAAAGGCACAAACTTGAGGTTTCTAATATTACTCTGTTAAATTTGGTGGCCAATTAAAGTTTTAATTGTTTTATAAGACCCCTTCAGTTACATTTAATGTTATATAAGTCAAATAAAACAGTCACTCAGAAATTATTTTGAGAATTTACGACAACAGTAAAACAAGTTATTATAAGAATCAAGAAATATAAAAAAACCATGATTAATATAGCATTTATTAGGTTTTGTTTTGTGTGACCAAAGCCCATTGGGAAGTTCTGACAAACCATTAAGTATGTGAGACACATTATGTCCACTTTGGCACAGTAACTTGACACCCCTAATAATTAACTGTGTATACGTATTCTCATCATAAGTTTCCTCACTACTGGCTAATGCTCTTAACTTCTCTATTTTAGCAGTCATCCTGGTCCGTCAACATCCTTATCTCAGATATTTTACTTCAAACATTATAGTTCACTACTCCCAGAATTTGGTTGTCAGCTTCCACTTTTTTCTTTGATCCTGTATTATCTTTTATTCTCTCCATTTATATCCCTGCCCATCCAGACTATTATAAAGTTTTTTACGTCTCTAAAAGGGTTTTGTGATTTTCGTTTTGTATTATTTATTGAAAACCGATATGGAAACATTGCATACTGTAGATTTAACTAAAATTAGCTAGTCTTGTTAAAAATTGTATATAAAATACTAATTGATATACGTAAATCGAGTATAAAGCAGACTGCAAATGGTATGTGGATAAATTGTGAGTTAGAGAGGTCTGTATAGATGCCGGTGCCAATAACAATTGGCCAACCCCTCATATTACCTCCTCCCCTTTATTGGAGATATGCCAATTTTACAAACAAAACGTTCTTTCATGTACTTAGATATAGGGCTGGGCAGTAAAATAAATCGGAAATAATTCGTTCCAAAGCCAACACAAGTATGTATGTTTTGTTATACGCCTGTAAAATGCTACAAGCATAGTTATTTTTCGAAGACTTCATTGCAGTTTTTTACTTTGTTTTACCAAGAAAAATAGTGTCTTTGGTTTTTTCTATATTTAATTAAAATACATTTTTAATGTTGTACTTATTTTTTGGGTTAGTAATTCATTCATTATAATAAGCATATTAAACAATGATATATATATATATATATATATATATATATATACATTAAATTTGTATAAATGGCAATAGCCTTACTTAATTTCAATAAACATTGAATCGCAAAAGTACTTGCTCCGCCGGGACTCGATCCCGGATATCTCACTTGCCGGGTGACTGTGCTACCATTACACCACACTTTTTACGATTCAATTATTTTGTATTTGGACGTATATATCACAGTCCCGGCGGAGCAAGTACTTTTTGCGATTCAATGTTTAATGATATTATATATATTAGAGAGTTGGTAATATAATATATGTAATGGTAATACTAATGTTTTTTCCCAAAATCAGCATTTTGCCACGTCGATTTTAAAGTATTTTTTTTATATACAGGTAAACCTAATAAACAGTTAGAAGTCTGACGTTTAGTTTTAAATGGAAATTATATAACTAATCTATTTATAGCGCAATTTATAATAAACAATAACTTATATTCCACAAGGTTTGACAATGTGAATTGAATATTTTGCAAACAAAACGTTCTTTCATATACTTAGATATAGGAATGGGCAGTAAAATAAATCGGAAATAATTCGTTCCAAAGCCAATACAAAAATTTATATTTTGTTATACGCCTGAAAAATGCTACACGCATAGTTATTTTACGAAGACTCCATTGCAGTTTTTTTACTTTGTGTTAGTAAGCAAAATAGTTTCTTCGGTTTTTTCTCTTTTTTGGTACAATACATTTTTAATATTGGGCACATTTTTGCCGTTAGTTATCCATTCAATATAATAGGCATATTATACGTGTATGTATGTATATATATAAATATATACATATATTTTAAGTACATGAAAAAATGATGTTTTTGGGCAAAAGCATTAGTATTACTATTAAATATATCGTATTACTAACTCTCTAATATATATATATATATATATATATATATATATATATATATATATATATATATATATATATATATATATATATATATATATATATTAGAGAGTTAGTAATACGATATATGTAATAGTAATACTAATGCTTTTGCCCAAAAACAGCATTTTTTCCATGTTGATTTTAAAGTATTTTTTTTTATATACAGATAAACCTAATAAACAGTTAGAAGTCTGACGTTTTGTTTTAAATGGAAATTATATAACTAATCTATATATAGCGCAATTTATAATATACAGTAACTTATATTCCACAAGTTTTTGACTATGTGAATTGAATATCATCCAATTCTTAAACATTATTATAACTCTGATGTATACTGTGTGTCGACCGAGACATAAACTTCATCATCAGTTATATGGTACGGTTTAATTGTACTATATGACAAGTTTAAACGTATTTTACAGTTTTCTCGGTACTAATATTTTATTACGATGACAGACGACCTGTCACATAAATCATAGCCGAGAAAATTTGTTTTGATTATTAAGTTTAAAATGATTACTATAATACAAGAATTAATATATTAAATGAGGTAAATATCCTTTATCCGTTAAATACGTTCCGTAGAGTTGCAAGACCCTATGTTATTGAAATTTAATATAATCACACTCACAATGTGTCAGTTAAAGTATAATTGCTTTCAAGTTTAAGACAGACCATCTAACGCGTAATATATACTACGCGTGATAAGTATCTACCTCATGAATATCAGATGTAATTATATTAGTTCTTTAAATATATAAAGATATACTGGTATATTTTAAAATTGTGCATTGGATTGTATAAAATGTTAGTTTATGAACACTTTATCACATTATATAACTAACTAGGAGATAAAATGATAAGCAACAAGTTGAACATTTTACTGAGGTTTGTCTATAGTAAACGCATTTGTCCTTTTACGGTTCCAATCAAACATTTAACACAGCATATTTTAGCTGCCATACATGTCTATACGTTAGGAGAAGATGCAAGGGTATGATAATTCATTATATACAGAAGAGTTGTAACAAAACGTTCACGAAAATTGAGTGTGAGTCTATGCCACTTTGCTCTCGATATAAGCTCGTTCGCGAAAAAGAATCTATGTCTAAAAAAATAAAAATTTTATACATTCAAAAGTTGTCTTACATCACAGATTTAGTATGTTAGAATAGTTCAGGTTGTTTGAGAGGGTAAAGAACAAAAACATTGTATAAAATATATTTGCATACATTGGTTTGGAGTGTTATTAGGCATTACAGATTTTAAAGATAGACTATTCTGAATGCACGTTTTAGGGTTTGACCGTTTAAATAATGGACTATTAATACAAGGGTATAGAGGTGACCCCGTTATTGGAGAACCTTTTTTGACAGTTACTGCTACAAAAATGTTTTTTTAAAGCACACATGTAACATAGTTTTTTTCTCAGTCTGGAAAAGTAAATAATTGATATGTCCTTAATCATTTTGATATATGTGGTTGATTTGTCACTTACTGTTCATTGAAATATACAGTAGAGAATGGTACAACGAATGTGTGACTGTTCTAGGGAAACTAAAATAATGCGTATACTAATTTATAATTAACCACGAAAAGCAATCATAGAGTTTCTAGACAATTAACGGATGATAAAATGGATGGGTGGAGTGACTTTTCATTTATAGCCAACAAATATAATCTGGAATAACAAAACAGTTTCTGAAGTGAACGTGATATGTTGTTATGGAACATGAATGTGTATTGCCTATCCAAGATCTCGCTGTACAAGACTAATCCCTGATTCCCAGCACGCATAAGGACTGGAGATAATATAAACCCCTCAATCTTCTGGCCCACGACACCTCGTGAATTCATAAACTACATCCCTATTTGATGACATATTGAAAGTATTGGTTTTATGTAGCCTTATATACGTAACATAATGTTCTGAAGCACAAACATTTATACGCAAAGTAGAATAACTTATTATGTACTCTATAATTTTAGATTACAGAAGTAATTTGCACGAGTCACGTATAATGTTAATGTATAAAAAAAATTACGAAATAGTTTCGCAACATTTTCTAATTCCTTACATTTCGGTTATTGGATATAATCTTGCATCTTGACATAGAATCAGTATTTCAGTACAACTTTAGACTAAATATATGCAAGAGGCTTAACACAATATTGTAATCTGTATTTTGCCAAATCGTTCTATCTTTTATTTTGATTTTAAGAACCCTTCACATCCAAGAAAAAGAGAGTATGCCTTTCACAAAGCGCACTAACTTATTAAATTTTACCTGTGAGTTATTGAGTAATTATATTCGCCAGGATGCCAAGTATTAAAAGCACTACTATAATTAAGAGAATATACTTTATAAGTAACTTAAGAAGCACGCATAATAAACGATTTAGTTTTCGATGTATTGCAAAAGCCTTTTCATTTTTTTGAAGCAGATGACACAAAAAATACTAAATATTAAAAAAACATCTTTGGTTTTACATATGAACAAGTATTAGATGTGAAGCACTATAAAACGGCCCAATCTAATTATATAGCACCTTAGAAAACATTAACAATTAAATATACCCCCTCCCACCAAAAAAACGAATAATTCCATTGTCCCTTGCAGCGAAACCCAATAGCGATTATTATTGTAATTGTGTACCAACATCTGTTGCTACTTTAGATTGCATATAATCTCATAAAATTTGTTTAAGGAATATTTTTTACGTCCATATTAAGGCCTACTTATACTGGATTAAAAGTTAAATATTTAATGAATAGGAACTAGTTCACAGGAGACGAATATCTTTTAATTGCAGGGACATTAATTTTGCAGCAAGAGATGTTGTTATAGGGGCAAGAGAAAAAAATTGCCTTAACAGTTCTAAAATTAGACGAATATTGACTAATGTTTCTTTTATGAAACATTGAATAAAAAAGATGTAGCGAGAATACATTGAAATCAATAAAAAATTATTATTAAGGCATTATCATCTCATAAGTTCTACCATTTCTTTTGCACTACAGTTTGTCTATTACATATAATTTTAAATATTTTACGTTCCAATTATTTTGGGACTTCTTAAGATTAATTCGTATACACTGTCCTAAACATTCCTAATTGTTTTTATTTTAACGAAACTTCAAACAGTATTACAAAAAGCAATGGTGATCCAACATTAAGATGAAGCGACAAACCTACTTATTATGTACTGGAAATTTTAGATTGAAAAGTATGATTTATTTAAAGTTCAGGTAGACCAAATAAACTAGTTATGAACTTAAAAGGTGACATTGTTTGTAGAGAACATCTCAGATAAATCTATCACGTGACAGGCAATATCCGGTTTGTAACTGCCTGTCTTCCTTCCGGTGCTGCGTTGTTGTCATTTTAGATTTGTGGGGATATTGGTTGTGAACGGAGATGCTGTGTAGGTAGTATATCAGTAAATATCTTCAGTTGCATTGAAACTTTGAGCAATAACATTACTATCAAAATATGCTGTGTACATTAACTTTGAGACAAAGAATTTATTGGAAAATTAGTAGGCTTACAGTGTAATTGCGCTTTAAACTTCTGTTATTAGTTAACGCTTTCTAATTCAAATTTTAACGACGGATAGAATAACTCACTCACTGAAAACTTAACTATTAAGGTTTTTTTAGTTTTGACATCATAAATATGGTTTTCTGCGATAGTTAATATAATGTTGGTTAATAAAGTACAATTTGTTTAATTTGATATTATCTTTATAACTAGTCATACAGAGAGAAAAGTAAAAAAAATACCATTAAATGGTACAAAAACAGTTTTTAACATTACTACTGTTTCACATAGGATATATATATATATATATATATATATATATATATATATATATACATATATGTGTGTGTGTGTGTGTGTGTGTGTGTAAAATATTTTAAAACTCCCGGGTACATTCCAATTTAATAAAATATAAAAAAAACACAATTAGATATTGTAGCAAATGACCATGAAGTCTTAGATCTTAAAGAAAATTATTAAAAAACCATTTGAAGCCTACAGCTTAATGTTTTCAGTGTTAGTTTTATGTGTATATTTGTAATTTTACCGAATATAAACATAATTCAATTAAAAGTTTAGAGAGTCTTACAGAAAGAGAACTAAAATAATTCGATTGTGCACATTACTAGAGTACATAGAAAAAGTACGTAAAATTAATTCAAAACTGTTAGGTAAATTTAATTTAAATTCATAATCAAATCCAATAGATTATTTCTTTAACTGTCCATAGACTCTCTTGGATATAAAAATCTGTATTTAATTATAAATGAACTTAAAAGTAAGAAAATCTTAAACTGTACCTTATTACCGTTTCAATAATCATATTAAAATTTTAAGGTTTAGATATACATTTGTAATGGACTTTAGATTACACCATATATAAAATATATTTGGACTGGTTAAAATTTAACGAAAAACTTGCATTATATTGTTAAAAACAGTTATTATGAAATATTTAATTTGTTTCCAAAGTTTCACAGCACGAGTAAAAAAATTAATGCTCAATAATAAGCTGTAATTACATACAAATGATCCCTTTTCTTAATAGTCTAGGAGGCGACCCTAAAGTTGCACTCTATAAGCACGCATCTTAATTGTTTTAAGTTCGTGAAATGAACTTATCTGAGGAAAAATCGATTGTTAGCATTGCGAGTTTTGGTGATTTTAAATTATAGGGAATCGATAGTGTTCAAAATATGAAACGACAATGTTTACGAAGACATAATTTTCATAGCTTGATATACATGGAAGTGACGGTAAGACACATGAATAGTAAACAAATTCGTGGGACAAGAATACTGGAAATAGCCACTTTTCAGGGTATATGAGGAAAAATAGTTGCATTTCAATATGGGACCATTTGATTTATTTTCATATTATTTCCTCTTTGCAATACTATTCGTCTTATAGCGTACTGTATTATGAATTTATATTATTGGTATAAAAGTATCATAAATATATGATTTACGACATTTTAATAAGTAGCCGTGAATGTTACGTAAACAAAACAAGAATATATAATGAAAATGTTCCGAGTTAGTGAAAAATACAGGAGGCCTCGGAAGCGTGCCCCTCCCAAACTCGGAGCAAATCATAAAAAAAAAACAATCACATGCCACTAGTGGGAAGAGACAAAAACGAGACAAGATTTCGAGTACAAGAAATATAATTAGTAGGTGGCAAAACATTTCCATGCAAAATACAATTATGCAGCACCACGGTGCACCGCGTAACTTAAAAACTAAATAACAACAATAAATATAATTCCAATAATGACAGTAACATAATAAATAAATAATATAATAATAACACAATAAATAGAAATTTGGTCTATAAATAACATATATCAGGTACGGCAGTAGCAAAATTTTAACTGTTAATTTTTATGAACTGAGGGGAGGAAAAAGGTTGTAGAATTTCTAGGCCCACTATTTTTGAAAAGTAATTTTGTTTCAAGTTTGTAGCCGAAATTAAAAAAAAATATATTTAAAGCCAATTTTCGAAGGAGGAGGCGGGGGCTTAGTTGCCTCCACGAATCCGAATTAAAGATGAAATCCTCCCCTTCAGGTCATGTAACTAACTAAATAAATACTGGCTAGGTAATGGCCCTCTCCTCCAGATCTAACATCTGGCAGCGCTCCCTGCACCCCAGTCCTCGCAAGTTCAGTATAAGAAGTAAAAAAAACACATTTTTAATCCAACCTTGTTCCAGAAGAAATGAATGGGAGCACTACACTCCGTTGGATGCCGGTCCAATAGCGCTGGCAGGGCGCGGGCATTCAATTTTTCAATTGTTCGGGCAGACTCGCCGCACCAGTCCCGCTGACGGCACTCACGGGGACCCTATAGAATCCCAACATAACCAGTAGATATTCAGAACAACTTTACTACAACCCGAGAAATAATAAAAACTTAATTATGTTTGCCACAAAGTATAATAAAATATTTAAATTTAACAATTAAAAATAACGATCTGTAACTAACAGTACCTTTTAAGTATTGAAAACTGTTTCCTAAAAATAACTCAAGACACCAAGTATTATAAGATACACTACTTGGTGACAATATTAAATATTACAAACAAAACAAATTTTCAAATATATAAACATTTACTTATAGGCTAGAACAGCCATACTAAATGATTAAGCGTGATAACAATTACTTGTAACTATAATTCGCTGGATTTTAATCATTCTATTATAATATTATAATAATTTACATTTTGCTATTAAATATTAATTGTAAGGTAGGCATAATAATAATTATATAATTTACAAATAATAACAATACATTATTTCCCAAATAACAATAATTAAATTCTAATCAGTTCACGCTACTATAAAGGCAATAATTAAATAATAAAATTGAAATCATGGATGTTGCCACCCAAATTTGCACGCAACACAAAACACGAGGTAACAAAAATTTTGCAAAGTCTGTACCGTCTCGCTTACACTAAATAAAAACAAGGTGTGTACACGGAAAAATAATTTCCGTTCGCCGAACGGATCAGTTAGAAAGCACAAGAGCGAAAGATAAAAAACTAAACTAGCATAGTAAATAAAATTAACAAATTTAGAACGTACGGTACGAAAGACAGGAACGAACACTTTGCGACACGAACACGTACACGAGGAACACAAGTTACAAAATAAATATATATAAATTACTTATAACTAATCTACGATAAAATATGTCTGGGTGGGAGAGAAAAACCGCCAACTAAATAAGTTAAGGGAGAGAAAAAGACAATTACCTGCCGAAAGTCGGTGAATTAGCCAGCCATGGAGAACGGGAAGAACAGAGAACAGCCAGAACACAGTAAGCTTCTCCGAACGTGTCTGACCGCTCCGAACAGTAGCCAGAGCCGGTGCCGGTGCCGGTGAACAGCTGGTCGGTAAAACTAGTCAAGGTCAACCAGCTGACCTCAACCAAACAGTCCAACCAGGCAGAAAATCAATACTCAGACGGAGTGACTCCCCCACCGACTGACAAGAGTGACCGAGGTGGGCAAAATAAAAGACAAAAATAAATGTCCAAACTGAGCCCCGGCTCAACCTCCCCCACTAAAAAGGGTGCAACCCCAAACAAAACCTCTCCCCCACTGAAAGAAGAACCAACAAGCTCTGGCACAGGAAACGGGAAGTCGAGAACCCTAACAGGAAACGAAGTCCTGAGCAGGAGGCAGACAAAACACGATCCTCCTGAAATTTTGAGAGGCGCCTCTCTTGGAGAAAGAAGAAAATAGAAAGAGAGTAAAACGACACCACAGGGAAAACCAGGGGTGATCAGTCCCCGGACACCCCCGCAGCCGCACCAGTATCCAGAGCATGACCAGAGGTATCACCACGGAAGGCCTTCAGATGAGAAACGTGGGCCTTCCGCCACAACCTCCCCGATACGGGATCAACCAACTCAGCAGTAACTGGGGAGAGAAAACGAAGAATCCGGTGAGGACCTGTCCACCGATAGCAAAGTTTGGCTGCCCGTTTATCCACGGCCGAACTGACCGGATGGGCCTTACAAAAAGACAAGATCCCCCACCTGGAAGGGGTTAGCAATACGTCCCTTATTGAATTTTCTCCTCACCCTTTCCCTAGACTGTAGGAGCTTAACCCTGACTGCTTCCCAAGTGTCACTCACATTGGGAGTACTAGGTACTGGTAGAAGACTATCCAGACTCCAGAGATTAGACAAGGGATCAGAAGGAGGACGACTAAACATGACCTGGAAAGGCGTGGAATCATGACTTTCGTGAAGAGCAGAATTGAAGGCTAACTGAAGCCAGCTCAGGTTTTCATCCCAGGTAGTTTGTTTCTCAGCGTGATAAGCGATGAGGGCGGCTCTGAGATTGCGGTTGAACCGCTCAGCATGAGAAGGCTGGGGGTAGTAAGGAGATGTCGTAACATGTTTGATTCCATGCCCAAAACAGAAGCGATGAAACTCCCTCGACACGAATTGTGTGCCGTTGTCTCAGACGAAGGTGGCGGGCACTCCAAAATTCTGTAGAAGGCGGGACTTGAGTGCCTTGACGGTGAGCGACGCCGTGGCACTCCTAAGAGGAATCAACCAGCAAAACTTAGAGAAAGCATCCACAGCAACAAGCAGGGAGGTGTTCCCTGACTTGCTACGGGGAAAGGGTCCCACATAGTCAATGAACACTTTCTCAAGAGGCCGCTCCGCCACCTCGGAGGAAAGAAGTCCTAATTTGGTATTTTGTGCTGGTTTACTGACCGAGCAAAGATGACAAGCTCGTACTCTACCAGCAATGTCTTTGTCCATACTCTTCCAGATAAACTTATCTCTGATTTTAGCGATGGTCTTGTGAATACCTAAATGACCGCCCACGGGAGAAACATGAAAGTAGGAGAAGACCATCGGTATGAGGGCACTCGGCAGAACAATCTTGGGACCACCTCCGCGTCGGGCACGACAGCAGAGGACACCCTTGGACAAGAAGTAAGGAGAGTGGGCTTCTCCCTCCTGGAGCTCACCAATGATGTTTGACAACTCGGGGTCTTGAAGTTGGTGAGAGCCAAAAATCTCAAAGGCAGCAGGGAAATCCAACATAACAGTCCCACACAACGGTGCTTGAGAATCAACAGGATCGCTGGGTAGATGATACATTCTAGAAAGAGCATCGGCGACGACGTTTTGGGTGCCGCGAATGTGCTGCACCCTGAATTTAAAGGCCGCAATTTTGACAACCCAGCGACCAATCTTCCCGAGTTGTCGAGGATGGGGCCAATAGCCAGGAAAGAGCCTGATTGTCAGTTTCCAGCAGAAATTCGGAATGCTCTAGGAACCTCCGAAACTTATCCATGCCGAAAACGACCGCCAGACACTCCAGCTCATAAATAGAAGATTTCTTTTCCTGAAAGGTCAAAGTCCTAGATGCAAAAGCTATAGGTTGCCGAGCGCCGTCGAATTCTTGAGAAAGCACAGCTCCTACAGCACAGGATGAGGAGTCAGTCTGCAAGATGAAGGCCTACTAAAGTCCGGTATTCGCAGCACAGGAGGTTGGATAATGGCCTCCCTAAGCAGTTGAAAAGCACGTTCTTGATCTTCACCCCAAACGAACTTTGCGTCTTTCCTTCTTAAGGCGTTCAGAGGGGCGGGGGCCACCTCGGCAAAGTCAGGAATAAACCTACGGTAGAAATTAACCATGCCGATGAATCTGGCAACACCCTTGGGCATCCTTCGGAGGAGGGAAATCCCGAATGCCTTGGGTCCTGGCAGGGTCTATAGATACACCCCTAGACGACACGAGGTGACCGAGAAGAAACGATATTTCAGACTTGGCGTAAGACACCTTCTCCGGATTGACTGTAAGGCCAGCCCTACCCAACCTAACCAAGACCCTCCTCAAGATGTTTAACGTGTTTCCGTGAAAGACTCACTGTAGACCAGAAGGTCATCAAGATAATTAAAGACATACTTGAACTTCACATCGTGGAAGATTGGAGTCAAGCAACCTAGTTAACGTTTGGGCCCCCACAGCTAGCCACATAGGTACAGATCGGTACTGATACAAATTCCACGGAACACAGAAGGCCGTCAGAGGACGTGATTCCTTCTTCAACGGAATCTGATGATAGGCTTGGTTCAAATCAAATATAGTGAAAAATTTGGCCTTACCGAACCAATCAAAAGCAGAATGGAGGTCGGGGAGAGGCACTGAGTCTATTTCAATTTTGGCATTAAGTTTTCTTAGGTCAACCACCATACGATGTTTTCCATTAGGCTTTGGAACCAAGAACGCTGGACTGGCATACGATGAGTTTGAGGGCTCAATAACTCCTTGATCCAAGAGATCCATTGATGATACCACGCATAACCTCCATCTTTGGAGGAGCCAACTTGTATGGGTGGGAGCGTACTGGCTGAGTGTCAGTCAGACGAATTTCATATTCAATAAGAGGGGTAGAACCGAGCTTGGGTGTGAGGACCTCCGGAAATCTTGAGCAAAGCTCACGGAGAACCCCAGCTTGCTCCTCATCCAAGTGACCGAACGGGTCCTCAGGGGCAGAACCTTCCTCACACTCCACCTCACCAACATGCGGTTGTCGATTTGAAATTATCGGAAAAGGGGACTGACACTCGCCGATTGAATTTGAAATAAGACTGGCCCGCCTGAAGATCCAGCACCAAACCAGTCTTTTGAATAAAAATCCGCCCCCAAAATACAATCCATACTCAGGTCCTGGGCACAAGGAAGCTCCCACACCCATGAAAAACATTCAACCTTAAACTTGATTGAAGCCTTCCTCGAAATTGGAAGAGGGGAATTAGAAGCAGTCCAGCAAGTTAAAGAAGACTCCTCGGTGTGCTTCACCAAACCTAACCTTGAAATGGCTTCAAAAAGACGGAAGAGATGAGGCTACAGGCTGACCCGGAATCAACTAGGGCCTTATGCACTGAGTCTCCCACTAAGATATTGTTATAAGGGCACACCGAAGATGCTGTCCTAAGCCGTAGGTTTCCCTTTTCTGCTAGGCTCATAGTGTCCAAACTATTAATCAAATTTTTCGCACAGGTACTATTCTTTTGAAATTTTTTCTTAGACCTCGGGGGGAACTTTCAGAGAAAACCCCCCTTTGATCTAGTTTTTTGGACCAGTGCGATATCTCCTAGGACACTCCCGACGAGTATGACCTCGTTTCACCACAGGCATAGCAGATGGGTGGATGAAGCCCACCAGAAAGATGTGGCCCATCCACGGGATTCTGTACGGACCGTGACAGCCCTGGAGGGCTGGATGGAACGATGATTGTTCCTCTCCGCCCTCTGCCGGTCAGCAAACTGCACGCTGCGCGAAGCAATGCACAGACGGTCCAGTTCAGAAAAGGTGGAAGGGCGACCAGCAAAAACTAGACGGGACCTCTCTTCAGGATTGAGACCCTCAAGAATGGTGGTGGACCACAGTACTTTCGGGGATATTGAGCCTTAAACACCCTATCAGTGTCCCTCACCTCGGCCACAAACTTAGCCAAACTCTCTCCGTTGCCCTGAGGCCTAAAGAATTTCTCCACACGGAGACGTTCCCTCAACTGACCAGGAACAAAGAAATCCAATGACTCCCTATGAAAATCATCCAGTGGTACCACCCCTCTGGAGAACTCGAACCAGACAGTCACCCAAAGGTGGCCTACAAAACGGAGAGATGACATGCAGGAAGCTCGCTCCCTGAAGACCAGGCAAGTCATGCAGTCGCAGGATCTCAGAAAGAAACCGCAGCAAGGCTTCAGTATCTAGACCATCCACCGTTGGTAGTCGCTGCAGCAACGGGGTAAGTGGGTTCGGAAGCTTGTGATACTGAACAAAGGATCCCGTCACCACAGTCCCCAGTCCCCCAGATCCAGCAGGCATTTGGGTCACAGGCCCCCGGGCCCCGTCCACACCAGACACCCCCGACGCCACGCCCACATCAAAATCAGCAACAACTGACCCAGGGATCCGGCATTCACCCTTAACAGCCGCAGCAGAGTCAATCGCAGACAAAGTTTTTTTCAGGAGCCTTTGCCCCCTCGTCCCTCTCGAGTACAGTCAGCAGGCCGTCAACCAAGGTGACGCGTTTCCTCCAACCACTCCTTATCACCAGAACTGGTAAGCTTGGCTCTAAGTAGCGACAGCCTCATATGTAGATGGGTAAGCCGGGACAAATACCTAGCCCTCTCTCGGCCAGTAGGCGGCGACTCCAACCAGTCCTCCTGACTATTCTCAAACGTCTCCAACTTAGCCTCCAAAATAGGCCTCTGCTTCTGGAACGTCAAATCTCCAGGCCAGGTCGTGTCCAGTTCCATATTATCACGCAGTTGCTTCCGCATGGACTCGCAGTCGGAACCTGGAGTAAGCCCACGAGCCAACAACTCAAAATGGAGATCCTCCTTCAACAAGTATTCAGGCACCAGAGAGACAGGCATGATAAATAAATAAATGACACAGACTAACAAGTAACACACACTGACTCGAAGTCAACGACTAACAAAGCAATAACTAAGGCGACAAGTAAATAACGCAGTGAAACAACACTCTCAGCAGGGTCCCCAGAATTCCTGCGTCCACGAAACACGGCAGCGAAACAAAAAATACCGCAACAAAACACTACGCCGTACCAGAACAAAACCAGAAAAAAAAAACAACGATGACAATGTATAACAAAACACACAAGTAACAATAATCAGGAAATAAATAGGTTCACACACTTCCTGTCGATCGGCGGAAAAATAGCACAGCGAGACGGCACAGGCGCAGGAAGTCAACTAACAACTTCAACTCGTGCCTCTCACCACCAGTGGCAAAACAAAAACCCCGGGCCCGTAGAGGGTAAAAAACACGTAACAAACGCTCTGCTACCATTTTGTTCCGAGTTAGTGAAAAATACAGGAGGCCTCGGAAGCGTGCCCCTCCAAACTCGGAGCAAATCATAAAAAAAAAAACAATCACATGCCACTAGTTGGGAAGAGACAAAAATCGAGACAAGATTTCGAGTACAAGAAATATAATTAGTAGGTGGCAAACATTTCCATGCAAAATACAATTATGCAGCACCACGGTGCACCGCGTAACTTAAAAACTAAATAACAACAATAAATATAATTCCAATAATGACAGTAACATAATAAATAAATAATATAATAATAACACAATAAATAGAAATTTGGTCTATAAATAACATATATCAGGTACGGGCAGTAGCAAAATTTTAACTGTTAATTTTTATGAACTGAGGGGAGGAAAAAGGTTGTAGAATTTCTAGGCCCACTATTTTGAAAAGTAATTTTGTTTCAAGTTTGTAGCCGAAATTTAAAAAAAATATTTAAAGCCAATTTTCGAAGGAGGCGGGGGCTTAGTTGCCTCCACGAATCCGAATTAAAGATGAAATCCTCCCCTTCAGGTCAAGTAACTAACTAAATAAATACTGGCTAGGTAATGGCCCTCCTCCAGATCTAACATCTGGCAGCGCTCCCTGCACCCCAGTCCTCGCAAGTTCAGTATAAGAAGTAAAAAAAAAACACATTTTTAATCCAACCTTGTTCCAGAAGAAATGAATGGGAGCACTACACTCCGGTTGGATTGCCGGTCCAATAGCGCTGGCAGGGCGCGGGCATTCAATTTTTCAATTGTTCGGGCAGACTCGCCGCACCAGTCCCGCTGACGGCACTCACGGGGGACCCTATAGAATCCCAACATAACCAGTAGATATTCAGAACAACTTTACTACAACCCGAGAAATAATAAAAACTTAATTATGTTTGCCACAAAGTATAATAAAATATTTAAATTTAACAATTAAAAATAACGATCTGTAACTAACAGTACCTTTTAAGTATTGGAAAACTGTTTCCTAAAAATAACTCAAGACACCAAGTATTATAAGATACACTACTTGGTGACAATATTAAATATTACAAACAAAAACAAATTTTCAAATATATAAACATTTACTTATAGGCTAGAACAGCCATACTAAATGATTAAGCGTGATAACAATTACTTGTAACTATAATTCGCTGGATTTTAATCATTCTATTATAATATTATAATAATTTACATTTTGCTATTAAATATTAATTGTAAGGTAGGCATAATAATAATTATATAATTTACAAATAATAACAATACAATATTTCCCAAATAACAATAATTAAATTCTAATCAGTTCACGCTACTATAAAGGCAATAATTAAATAATAAAATTGAAAATTCATGGATGTTTGCCACCCAAATTTGCACGCAACACAAAAACACGAGGTAACAAAAATTTGCAAAGTCTGTACCGTCTCGCTTACACTAAAATAAAAAACAAGGTGTGTACACGGAAAAATAATTTCCGTTCGCCGAACGGATCAGTTAGAAAGCACAAGAGCGAAAGATAAAAAACTAAACTAGCATAGTAAATAAAATTAACAAATTTAGAACGTACGGTACGAAAGGACAGGAACGAACACTTTGCGACACGAAACACGTACACGAGGAACACAAGTTACAAAATAAATATATATAAATTACTTATAACTAATCTACGATAAAATATGTCTGGGTGGGAGAGAAAAACCGCCAACTAAATAAGTTAAGGGAGAGAAAAAGACAATTACCTGCCGAAAGTCGGTGAATTAGCCAGCCATGGAGAAACGGGAAGAACAGAGAACAGCCAGAACACAGTCTCCGAACGTGTCTGACCGCTCCGAACAGTAGCCAGAGCCGGTGCCGGTGCCGGTGAACAGCTGGTCGGTAAACTAGTCAAGGTCAACCAGCTGACCTCAACCAAACAGTCCAACCAGGCAGAAAATCAATACTCAGACGGAGTGACTCCCCCACCGACTGACAAGAGTGACCGAGGTGGGCAAAATAAAAGACAAAAATAAATGTCCAAACTGAGCCCGGCTCAAAATATATTCATAAAACCGATTGAGAATGTGCCGTTACCCAATACTAATTTACCCTTATATACGTTTCACCTGTATATGTTTATAATATCTAAAGAAACCTTTAGCTTATATATGTCTTTGCTATTAAATTTGGAAAAATATTTATATTATGAAAACTAATCTTTTGTTATCAATTATGACCGATATTAAATCAATTAAAAAATGTAATACCCACTTTTAAACAATTAACTTACTAAATAGAAAATATTTTATTCATACCTTATTGAACAACCTTATACATCAATCTATTTTTAAGGATTTTTATAGCTGCTCTATTCATTTTACAGTTATTTCATTTGAAGAAACAAATACAAAATAAAATTAAAAATATTGTATATTTCTTTCTTCTAAAATTTTTAAATATATAATTTTTAGGCAAAGTCTAATGAATAAGACGCAAGAAAGTTATTGAAAATCTTCAAATTCAGAGTCCTAACAAATTTAGTTACTTTATTAGCACTTGTATTTATTGAGCGCCACTGGCTTATTACGGAATAAAAATTTAATTTGTAGCAATACATTTCTAAAAGTACTAAACACAACGAATTCTATAAAATTAAATTAACATTTAAAAAGCACCATGTTATTTTAAAAGGATCTAGAACACACTAAAAACTTCATGGAAACGGAAGTAGCATTAAAAATGTTATTATTACAATTAACATTCGCTCTAATCTTTTTTAGGTATAACAAGACTAGATACATTGTAAAGGGGATATTTGTACATAGTATATAAGACTTATCCTGTTAATGATAAGGAATGGTGTTTAAATCCTTAAATCAAAATCATTATATAATTGCATATTTGTAATTTGTATTATTATTTTTGTAAATATTAAAGTAAACTTTATGTTTTGTATCATAGCAGTTAGGAGCCAAAATGTTTAGCTGGTTTCCTAGTTAACATTTAATATTCCTAGTTTCTATATGGATATACATATCTTGTTATAATAACGTCGACAGCAATAACGTCAAGAACGGATTTACGGAATTTTTTTTTTTATTTTTAAATGTTGCATATTGTGCTACTACTCAAATAAGTCCATCTTTATGGAAGTTTTCAATTTGAAATCTGAAAAATGAACTAAAATATAGAAAGTAAGGTATGTTTCGCCGCGTGACGTGATCAAATCAAATCATTTCTTTATTGCTTTTAGACAATATATAACATTGTATAGCAGTCGTCATATATTAAAACAGCAAATACTCTACACACTCACACACAGTCAGACTTACATTTCACTCATTCACACTATCTTTGGATCCAGATTTTAAATTTTAGTAATTTAAGATATTTTTTAGATATCCCAGCGACTCATCATAAACTCCTCTAGCGAATAAAATGCTTTTGACACCAACAGGAATTTGAGACGAGTTTTGAATTGGATTTGATTAGTTGCATTTTTTTACACTTTCAGGGAGCTTGTTGATTAAGCCGACGCCAACCTGATGCGGTAAATGCTGAGATACCGCCAGTCTATGACTATGGACTCTAAAAGTTGTCCCTGGGCTCTAGTTTCATACTGATGAAAGTTCCTGCCCCCGGACTAGAGTGCACTTCGATTGACAGTACAGGATCACATGAAACATATAGAGAAAGGGCAATGTCAGCAAACCAGCTCCCTAAAAGAGTCCCTACACGACTATCTGTAATTCAACTTTGCAATAATTCTAATTGCCATTTTTTGAAGCCTGAAAACACGTTCCATCTTGTGTTTAGCACAGCCTCCCCACAGTCTCAAGTCATACGCAAAGTGCGGATATATGAGACCGAAATATGCCGTCATTAAGACTTCAGGGGAACAGTATTTAGCTAGGCTTCGCAAGGCAAATATGCCAGAAGTAATTCTAACACATATATTGTTAACGTGGTCGTCCCAGGTCAGACCTTGATCAATGTACA
The DNA here is from genome assembly GCF_021130785.1 of Homalodisca vitripennis. Lineage (NCBI taxonomy): Eukaryota > Metazoa > Arthropoda > Insecta > Hemiptera > Cicadellidae > Homalodisca > Homalodisca vitripennis. Next base: position 31,597 of record NW_025781137.1, on the reverse strand, counting down.
TCCCCAGGAATTTCGTGGATCCAGTTTCCTATAAAAGGACATCGTCCACAAATACAACAGTTTGCCTTGCAAATTCCCTTGGTCTTAGGCAGAAATTGATGACATTTGATTTTGATTGGTTCGTTTTCAAATTCCTGTCAGTAAAATACTGAATGCATGAAGTCAGTTCCACAAATGATGTGATTTCCAAATCTTGTGTAGTTTTTCCTTTGAAGCAAAGAGTCGTGTCGTCGGCATAATGAATCAGATTACCATGCTGGGATCACTGAGTTAAGTCTACAGACGTAAACCAAAAAAAGAATAGGCCCAAGAATAGAACCCTGAGAGACACCGTGGGCTATTTTAATTTTACTAGAGATGACATTCGAAATCTGCACGCATTGATCTCGATTCTTAAGATAAGAAGCAAGCCACGCGTTTGGCAGACCCCGAACGCCACATTTTTTGTAACTTGTGCAACAGTGTTTCATGATGCACACAGTCAAATGCTTTGGATACGTCAAGAAATATGCTGAGCACCTTGTTCTCGCCTTTCCAAGCCATCAACAACATTGTTCAAAAGACTGTTTACTGCGTCAATTGTTGATCTTTTTTTCCTGAAGCCAAATTGTTCAGGATTTAGAATTTCATTGCTTTCTAGAAAGCTTTCAAGTCTTTCACAGAAAACCTTTTCAAAAATTTTGCTGAAAACTGGAAGAATTGAAATTGGACGATAATTGCTGGTTTTGCAAGGATCGTCTTTTTAAAAATCGGTATAACACTTTAGCTGTTTTCAGTAGACATGGAAATGGTTGCAGATTCAAATGAAAAATTTATCAATTTTGTGAGTGGCCTCAAAATGTACCTAAAGCAACGTTTTGAGTAACCAAACTGACATCCCGTTTAGAGTCACACGATTTCTTTGAATTCAACCCCTGTACGACACGAGCTAACTCCTCCACACACACACAGGGCCAGAGCCATGGATGCAACCGGTTCCCTAACACAATTTCATGATATCGAGGTTCTGAAATTGACGAATCAGTTGAGGCCACAGAAGAAAAATAATTATTAAACTCGTTGGCAACTTGCAACTGATCATCAATTACGCGTTCATTAATTTTAATTGATATAGACTCAAGGTTTCGGTCCAAGTTTGATTTTTGTGCCGATTCATTGATTATTTTTCCATGCAGTTTTAGAAAAGTTTTCACAATTTCTCAGGGCTCTATTGACGTCATGAGCTTTAGCAGCTTGAATGACTTTTCTATAGACCCTTCGATATGATCTGTAAAATGTTTTAAAATTTTCGTTTTGTGTGTTTGGACAAATATTGAGTGAAAAAATTTGAGTTTATCTCTGGAAATGAGAATCCCTTTAGTTAACCAGGAATTATTTTTGGGTTTGAAATTGTTTTTGGTTTTTTTAAAAGGACACGAAACGTCTAAATAATAAATGAAACGGTCATTGAAAGCTTGATACATGTCATTGACATTTCTCAAAGCTGTTTCAAAAAGCTCCATGTTTCGTTTTTTAATAAATTGTTCAAATTGGAAATGTTTTGGAAATTGAAAGCTCTTTTAATTTTAAAAGATGATTTTTGAGTTTCTATTTTACATCCATGTTGTAACATGGTTGCTCTAATAAATATGTATATTATCAGTTATGCACTGTATCCTCTGGTGGAGATACTCCATGACAAATAATTATAACCAGATTATTTGGTTTGTATCATAAATAATAATATTTAAATGGAGTTTGTGTTCTGCCAAATGAAATTGTAGTCTTGTAATGTTAAAATTTTTTTTTAATTTATCTTGTTGCAATCTTCAATTGACAATTAATTTGATGTTTTGTACATTTTTTGCATTTCTTAATATAATTTTAGTAAGAGCAGATTTCATTATAAATTTTCAATAGTGAACCATTTTTATTCCTGACTATAGCTTGAATTTGTTGTATCCAACAAAAATAAAATACTTCTTCTTTAATATATTAAACTAAATTCACTTACACCTTTTATTTGGTTTCTTGTCCGTTCACCGAAAACCCTAATAAGAAACAAATTATTACAAATCTGATTAGAATTGTAAATGTAGTTAGATTTTATTACTTTGTTAAAACAATTTACTTCTTAGTTATTTAAAACATTTTAGTGAAATTTTATTGATATTTAAAAAATTTTTTTTACTCAGTAAAGATATGTGATGAATTTTTTATTTAAATTAACAATTTGTTGATTGGTTCAAAGTTCTTATATAAAATGTACATATTGGGTCTTCTTTCAATACCGGACTAACTAACTATGTGCCTACAAGGCTAAACTACACAAGATAATGAGCAGAGCTCTCAGAGCTCTAGTATTTTGTTCTAACGTTACAAGACAAGTAACCAACTAGGTTTCCTATTGGTTAGCAAGTTTTTAACCTCTGAAACCAATCAAAAAATTCAGTTTCTTACAATGGAGTACTATTGTTTTAAATGTACAGAACTGAACTTGTCCAATTCAAGCTTTTCAGGGATGCCTTATTTTAACATTATACCAATCTTAGGTTTTATTTTTTTTTTTTTTATTAACTAAGCATATTACATATAAAAATAATTTGGTTCAATTTTCAATTTTCCATTTTTTTTTATTTAACAATGTATTAATTGTAACTATTTGCATATACGTACAATGTATCACAATCTCCTGCGCAAAGTGATCGGAGACAGTCGTATTCAAAACAGAGACCGTGACGTTAGGAAAGTTTGTAATGACGTTGTCGATGGCAGTACTCGTCATAGCAGTCACTCGTGTTGGGAGTTCACGGACCAATTTAGATTAAATGAGCTTAAAACATCCCGCAAGCCGCTGGGTCAGGGGGTCGGTGGGATCCAAAACGTTGATATTTAGATCGCCAATTATAGTAAATTTCGATGAGTTTAAGAAAAGGACCATTTATAAGATTTTCGAGGTTTGTAAAAAAAGATTCGACACATCCATTGGGTGATCTATACAACCCTACGATTGATATTTTTCCAAGAGTGTTAGATATGATCTTAACACCACTGGCCTCAAAGTTTAGATCGTAGATGTGATAATTTTAATTTGAAATTTTCAAACTTCAATGGTGCTTTCACGAAAATTGCCACACAAGTGCGTTCGACAAAAATTTGATGCCAATTCATAATTTTGAATTTTGAAAAAAATGTATTGTTTCAGTTCTGAAAAACCGTGTTCCGAGACAACAAATACATCAGGTTTGAGTTCGTAGCTCATCTATTTTATTGGTTGCACATTGGGCGTTTTGATGTACCAATATAAACTTTTCAGTTTGTTTTGAATTAGAAAACTTTTGAAATTTTGGCAAATTTTGAGTTGGGTATTTTTCTAAATTTTTAACTGGATCCAAAGTTTCTCCTAACCTTTCTTTAAACAAGAGTCGACAATTGAGTTTTTTTTGGTTAGGAGAGCGTCCATTTTCATTTTCCCCTTTCAGTGAAGGTCCCTGCTACGGCGTCAGCGTAGGTGTCAAAATTTCCGGGACGAACTACTGGATGATGTGGAGTGTTGTCCGTGCATGGAGTGTCTAGAGAGGGCACTTGAATGGGAGAAAGAGAGCTAGTTGATTGGAAGGGGGTGGAGATTGGTGATGACTGCAGTTTGTTTGGAGATGTTGAATCAGGATTATATTTTATAGGAGAGGGAGGGGGATTTAGAAAACAGCAAACGACCCACTTTCCACCAGACTTCTCACCAACAGTCCGGCCAGAATCTGCTTGCCCGACAACCTCAGATGCAGACCATGGCGAGTGAACCAGCGCCTTTCTATGCTGTTGATGTTTAGCAGCTGGGCTCCCCTCGCATCTGGCACATAGCTCCTCGATATAATGGTTCACGACGGTGGTTGTCTGGTTCACTATATGGTCGACTGGGAGGTCGTGTCTTTGAGGGATGGTGGCCACAATGACCCGGGATGAGGCGAGGCGGGCGATTATTCGCTGCTCCAGATGTCGGTAAATGCTCTGAGACTCACCGGCTGCAATATCATTAGTGCCGGCGAGTATGACACAGCAGCTCCCAGGTGGTGGCGGGGCGCCGGACGTAGCATCGAGAAGTCCCGCTGAAGGCTTACAGATCCCACTTACTCTCGTAGGCAGTTTCACACGTTGCTGAACCAGACCGGCCAGATGACGTGCATGGCTGTCCCCTCGATAATAACGGTCTGGAAGGGTAAAGACGTTTTGTAGGCTGCTCCTCTTGACGATGTTCAACCCCCATCGTATATCCCTCCCGACTAATGGCCTGAGTTGTAGACTTTTTCCGAGGGTTTCTCTTCTTCTTTTTCTTTTTCTTCCCTTTCTCCCCTCCATTCCTTGTTTTTTGGGAAGCAGTCTCATCGAATTCAGGTAAGGTGGCCAGGGGTGTAAATTTGTTTTGGGTCTCGATTGGGACATTCTTCATTGGGGACGACAGTCCAAGTCTCAGTGCTCTTCCCGCGGTGGCACTCACATCTATCAGCCTCCGCTCTTAAACACAAGTTGTCGGCTTCTAAGACCTGGATAGTATTTCTGAGGCGAGATACAAGACTGTGAGTTTCCACACACCGTGGATCCTGACAGGCATTGGGCACCTGCTCACACTGCACAGCGCGGTCGATCTTGGGATACGCATGATGATGGTTCGATCCGTGAAGTATCTGCCACGAAAATCTGATTGGTGAATTGCAGGAGGCGAGTATCTGATTCCACCGAGTGGTCTAGGACATCTTGGTATTTTCTTTGAAGATCCGCAATCTGCAACCTCAATCTCATGTTTTCGTCCTCTAGTCCACGTAGAGCCACCGGTGCATGTGACCAATATGCCCCGCTGATGACGCGAGAGGTGTGGACGACGCGGCAGGCGTGGACGACGCGTCAGGCGCGGACGTCGCGGCAGGCGCGGGCGAGGAAGCAGGCACGGAAGATGGACCAGGTGTGGGAGAAGATGACACACGTGAAGACATAAGGGATCTCATTGTTGACGGGTGAGGTCCAGAATGTTTTCATTAGAAGAGACAATCGAATTTCCTATTTACATCCGTCTTCAGCGTAGCTCCACAAGATCTACCAAAGCAACGCCATATAGTTTTCTCCACTTTTTAGTGTATAACTTTCTCTATATTTATAATTATTGTGTATTATGTGAGGTTTGCCGTTTTTTGTTAATTCTATTGAGATACTCATGATTATTTATTTATTTAAATATAGGAAAATTTAAAATTATTACAAAGTTATGCACACGTCAAGTAAAAACGTGATCTAGGTATATTTAATAAAATTACAAAGCATATTTCATAAAAACACCGTATCGTAATAAATTACTCATCAAACCCTCCTTTGGAAATTATATTGTATTTTGGCTTGTAATATACGAGAGATCTTATGACTAATACTGCCAATTATACTCGTATGTGCTTGGATTCATGTGCAAGTTATTTAGTGGCAAAGATCTCTTAGTTGCTGACAATATTGGCCTCACCTATGATCATTTACAAGTACATTTAAAATTACTCTATTTTACGATTTTTCTCAAATTTTTTAAGATTTTAAAAAGTAAGATATAAATTATAAACAATCATATAACCAAAAAAACAATGAAATGAACATACTACAGGCATCTCATGACGTCTAACAAACTTTTTGTTCGTGCTCAATCAAGTACAAAAAAGCACTCAGATATGAACTACAAAGTCATTTTTTTTTATTTGAATATTGTATTTATGTAAAATAATGAGATAGAATCCAGTATTCAAAAGTATGTATTTAATGTTCTTCTATTTGATTCGCATAGGAACAGACACTACTTTAGATATACACAAACGTTTATTAAATATATTTCTTCCGTCCACTTTTCCAGTACCAGTAAGTAAAAGCACTAATTTTTGTGTCCAAAAACTTAAATCAATTTTCCTTTATCATATCTTGGGAGAAAGGTCCCTAAATATAACTATTTATTTCTTTAGTAAATTATTATTTTCTATTGGTATAGAGAAGAATAAAAGTACCATACAATCAATCTAAGACGTCAATTTAGATACATTTTTTTTTGATATAAGGTTGAGTTCTTGGAAAATGTTGAGGCAACTGTGTTGTTTTAAATGCATAATAAGATTTTGTTGTATTATCAATAAAGAAAGAGAAAGTATCCAAGGAAATTAGCAAAGCCCAAAAGCTTAAAAGTTTATTACAGATAAAGTTAAACCAACTCTAAATTACACGTTGTCTTCATTAGGCTCTTGGGATCAAGCTTCCTGCTCAGTTTCCGGGCTCCTACTAATGGTTTCGTTACAAACCTTAATTTTCTTTGAATATACATATTAATATTATTTAAATAAGCCTTTTTAGCTGCATTGTTTTTATACACGAAACTTTAAATACAAATTATAGAAATCGGAGTTCTATCATATATTACATTGAAAAATATGTATTACAGTTTTACCGTCACAAAAGTTTTTTTTAAATATTTGAAAATTAATTAAATATTAAAATCTATAAGATACAACAAGCAACCACTTTATACCGCTACGTATTTTGGAAAGAATAATACAGACAAATCTAATACAGATTTTGGCTTTTTTCCTATCTAAAGAGCATCAGATGGAAACACGAAGCATGTGTAGGCCTACTCATAACGATAAGGTAATATTTTCAGTTAAGTATGTATTAATTTTATTTCATTGTGATAATCGTAACCAAATATTTAGAGATTACAGTATATGCTGAAAGGCGTTGGTAACGCTTAACCAAACCTCACTATCATTACAGCCGATGTTCCCTATATATTTATAATCTTATAAACATTCAATTCTAATTTAAAACTCAACGTTCCTTGAAAGATGCTGAGGCAGGCAGATACACCTATAATAAAAAAGAAAAACTATCAACTTCTCGATTGTTACCACAATAATTAGGAATTCAGGTTTATAAAACAAATCGTTAGTTATTCTCCGGCAAATAATGTCTTACTAAAGCTTATAAAAATACGATACACCATGAAATTTCTGATAGCTGCATGCAAAACTTTCGCCTAAAACTTAATTCGTGCTCCAGGAATCTAGTTAATAATAGGACTTGATTTCACTCAAAAACTCATAGACTGGTGTGAATTGTAATAAAACACCACCATTTAATGCAGATATCTTCAAAATGTCCATGTAAATGTCACGTCTACACTACAATTAGTTTTTGGGATATCGTGCTGATATGCACATAGCCAGATAGGATAGAAAGTTTTATTGCCCTTTTCGTCATTAAATTCGCTCAGCCAATTAAATTGACAGCTATTATAATATTATTAACATATTTTTATTAGTAATAATTGCCTTTCACAAAAACCCAGAAAACAATAGACTTTACAAATGTCGTTGAAAACCAACATGGAAACAAAATATAACGTATCATGTAGTACTTGAATATTTTCTTTAATAACCAATGTGTCTTGAATTATTAAAATGAAATCGTTTCATAGATCTGTAAATATAATTATACAACGGTTTAATAGATGGGAATTTAATACTACTATTCAGTTATATACTCCATATATAAAATAATTCAATACAATAAACCAAACACAATACAAGCACTGTGTATTGTAACTAGTTTAAACTTGTGTAAACACACTGATATGATTTGATTTTGTGATTGCAACAATCTGCCTCGGTCAAGTGATCTGCCGTCATTATACGATTTTTGACACAGCCACGGATTCTTTATTAGTTTTCTACCATATTCAAAGACCATTACTCATAATAAAATAAAATATATATAACCCAAGGAAATATAATCCACGTTATATTCTAGTATAAATTTTCTTTACACATTATGCAACTACATTGCATATACTGAGTGGAATTGAGAATCAGATTTTATTGGAAGTGTATTGAGAACTTTCAGGAAGCTGTATTGTGTACGTACATATAATGTACAACAACTATATTGTTGTGAAATATTCTTTATTAACAATATAATTATAAGTTCTGTAGAAGGATCAGCTGCTAGCTTTGTTCATAAATTATACGCTTTGCAAGGATATCGCCTAGCACACAGATGGGCAATAAAAAATAATGGGGTAAATCTAATTGTTTAATTTTGCTTATAAATCCGGCAATTCAAGGACACCTATAAGGACTTCACTCAAAGTTTAAAGTGGCATAGTAGTGTATCTCGGCAAAATGTATTAGGTGGTGTCCCCATGTGAATAAATATAAGATACATTAAAAAAAACTGTGGATCTTCAGAATATACGAAAGTTTAATGTTATACTGAAAAAATATTACAACTAAATCAGTTTTCAAATACGATTTTTTGTATGTGTGAAAAGTAAAGAGAACAAAGTAAAAGTTGAAAATAGTTTAACAACGATAGCTCTACAAGAAAATACTTTTACGACAAATAAATTATTCGCACTATCAAGGTACTAACGCACAACGAGTTGACGGCCGCATACAAATCTACTAGATAGTAAGATAACACGAACTGCAGTCTGTAGGAGAATGTAGTAAACTTGTTTATGTTGACTGGCTGGACTATGTCCTTTATAAGGCATTACCTTATATCCCCATATCAAATTGTACATATCACTTTTACGCGTGGACACTATAGCTAGATTTTCCTTCCACTTTTGACTAACGTAAACCAAGGCATCAGAGTAGATATAACATTTCTTCTAAAATAATTCATTTCAAAGAAAAGTATACAGGTCAGTTCCTTCTCGAGGAATGTGGGGGAGACAGTAAATATTTCTTCCCATGTCCTCAGTGATCATTTATACTAAAGCTTAAAAACAAAATATATTCTAATCATTTTATCGATTTCAACTCTATAGTTTGGTAATCTTAATTATTTTCCAGAGAAGTAGAAAACTTAGAGACCATTCCTTATAAAAATATATATTGCCTTTCATATTTTACAGTTTATAAATATATAATAAATTAAAAATAATGTAATTATTTTCCGAAAATATTTTAATAAATAGATCACTTTAAAATAAACAATAAAATATATATGTTGCTAGTTTAATTGCTATGAAGGAAAATGGAAATAATCCTTTCTACATATTTCACCAATACCATTAGACTTGAGACTTTACACTCCGGTGGTTTATAGGTGAAGCAGCACTTAATTAATTCCAGAATGGTATGTTCAATTAGCTACATACCGGGTATGCAACAGCCAACTTGAGCGTTAGGTGAAACTCGTTACTTACAATCGGGTAATAGAATATAGGAGAAATTGTAACTTATTATTATTGAACTAGGGGTACAACATAATTAAAACTACACTTTGTAATGTTACAGTGAAATCTATAGACACAAATTGTTTAAATTTGTTAACTATATAATAATATTTGTAATATTTATTCTACTGTGAGTTTCGTTAGTATAAGTGTTAGGTAGCTTGCAACAGGCTTCTTATTAAACTGTTCTGTCTGATTTAATTACGAAGAAGTACTACATATTTTAAACGTAGGAGAAATATTTTACAATGAATATCCTATATATAGTCTATGAAAATCTCAACTATTTTTAATTAATTATGTAATTTATCATATAAAATATGATATTTTTATAACTGCACATTAAAGTAAAACCTGTCATATACGGCGTTTCCACTGTATCGTGCGTAGTGATACACGACAAAACGGTTTTTACCTTTAAGATTTGTGAAAAAGAAATTCCATAAAAGAGAGCTAAATAACTTTCTGGAACTTGTCGTGTTAGAGTTCGGCAGCGTTAAATGAGAGAGAGAGTGTGTTGGGAACCATTTACGAGAATCTTGCTATTATTTGCTGTTTATTCAATGTGAAAATGGTAAAAAAGCGCAGTCTGCCACCAATAATGTTGATGAGCTAGCTCTAAAACCAGAAGAGCTGCACCCCAAAATCCTTCTTGATTCTGAACATGGCTTCAAGACTTAGACTGTCTTTATGTTCACAATTGACAATTTTATGGAATTTAAAATTTTTCATAAAAAAACTTTTTAAACGAGGTGATGTGGCAATTTTGGTCTAATCGTGGTTGAAATTTCACCCTTCAGAGTGGATTACTGTTGTGATCTAGACTTTGAGGTGAGCGTAATTAAACACTGATACAAATTCCGCGGAAAAGACTATATCCATTGGCTTATACGAATCCAAAAAAGGATGCAACGAAAAAGTTTTAAACTTTTGCTTAACTAGATAGTTATTTGATTCGCGAGGTTATTGACTAGACCGGCCTCGTCCATATTCATTCGTTCTGTGATTGATGTAGAGATGGCCCATGTCATGCAGAATGTCAAACCAAAGATGTCTTGTGACATAAATGGAATGTATGCATGGTTAATGAAAAAGTGCTTCAAGCATATGTTGATATCTCTCACAAAATTAATCAATTATAAATTTTAATTTGATAATTATTAATCTTTTTCACATGGTGTCTTTCCGTCCTCACTGAAGATATCCACTGTGATTCAAATTTACAAAAAAGAAGATCCTTGCACCTGAAGCAAATATTGTACAATTTATATCTGCCCAGTTTTTAGGAAAGTTTTTGAAAAGGCTTTCCTCAATCAGCTTGAAAATTCCTTAACCGTTTAATAAATTCTCTGTCCTTAACAGTTTGGGTTTAGGTAAAACAAATCGACCATCTATGTCGTAACTGTACTTATTCATAATGTGTGTGATGGCCTGGGGAGAGGAGAACTGTGATGAGCATATTTCAAGACCTTTTCAAAGCTTTTATCACTGCTTCAGCAGTTACGTACTGGTGGTATTTGATGTTTGCCGTACGATTGGCTCTCGGCGTATCTTAAAGATAGAGAGTAATGCGTATGGATTACGAATGCTCTGTCTAACAGGGTCAAGATGCCCTAAGGTGTCCCTCAGGGATTACTATTAGGGCCAGTTCTTTAATTATTTATGTTAAAAAGTTGTATACATCAATCCAGAATGGAAAGGTGATTCAATATGCTAATGAAACGACTCTCTGTATTAAATCTAAATCTAAAAATGATCTTGAAGTGAAATCATTTATCAATTTCTCAAGATTTGAAATCAAACAGCTCATTAATCAAACTCAATAATTTTTTTCCTTCGGCTTCAACAAGAACAAGAGTATCGTTACGCGGTAATGAATGACGATGTTCTCTTGGAAGAGGTCGAATCCGTTAACTTCCTTGGAATGTAACATGATCGAGAGCTGACATGTACTTTTACATTGACAGCATCTGCTCCAAGGTAGCTTCTGGCATTTATGTTTTGCGTAACCTTGCAAACTTTTGTTCCATTGATGTATTAAAAATGGCCTACTTTGGCCTGATACATCCATATTTGTCTTACAGTTTGAGACTATAGTGGCAGCTGTTCTTAACTAAATTTCAAAATAGTATTTAGAGCTCAATAGAAAGCTTTCAGAATTCTTTACAAACTGAATTTCAGAGAGACGTGAAAAATTACTTTAGAGAGCTTGCATTGTTAACTTTACCCTGTCTTTACCCTCGTATATACTCGACTGCTTTCTATACTGCCGAATAAAATGCGAGTTGGTCCAAGGCAGTGACGTCCACCAATACGAGACAAGAGGCAGGGAAAAAATTCAGATTGTCCAACATAGAACGACGGCATTTAAATACTTGCCGTCCCAAGTTATATTTGATTTTTTGTATTACGTGGCACTAGCAAATTTCAGAAAAAAAAATATATTTTCCTTTCCAATCCCTTTTTCACCAAAAACAAGCTTAGACCTACTTACTTATAATTATTTGCCGTTTAAATCTGTACTCTTTAGATCTACTTCATTAAATATTGTACGGTGCCGATAATTTAGATTGCAGGAGTATAGTAACCTCCTCATTCTCTATAGTGTCCAAGCGCATACTTTATTCCTACTTATTGATGTTATGGTTATAAGATCAGTCACCTCTGACGCCATTTCTCTTTTGCTATTGATAATAATTTAGCACTATTGCCTTTTGAATAATTCATCTGCTATGAACATTGACTGTTTTGTCCATAGTAAGTAATAGATACGTCACTAACACATAATCGTACAATACTATACTAAATAGTTAAATGTCTAATATAAATTTTCCCAATTCCATTTACATTGTAACGATATTAACTTTTGGAAATGTCACTGGGCTTTCTTACACTAAGTATTGTGTAGTATGTCTCATATTTGTTGGTTAAGGCGGAGCGTAAGGGAAATAAATCAATCGAGAGGGTTAAAAAGTTATTTAATTGCTGTCTAAAATAACGGTAATCAAAATTTTTATATTTGGAATTGAACCTCATTTGTATGTAATAATTATAAATTTATATGAAAGTGCATTTTATTCCACTGTATTTGTGTCAAACAGTGTTACGTTAGTCTTATATGTAACCATAATTGAAACGATAAATCGGAAAAATAATTAATCGTGTGAACAACGTGAGTAAAGTGACTACTTTTTAAACGCGGAATATGTAGACTGAACAAGAGATATATGCTATAAGCAATATTAAGATACTGATTAAGGACTAGTAACAATAAAATTATTAGTTTAAAAATAGTAATTTGAGTGAGAAATTTTGTACAAAATATCAGTAAATTACATTGCAATATAACTACAATGTGTGTAATTGCAGTTTACATTATTTAGTGTTCTTATAGTTTAACATACCACAAATCACTATGGAATACCTATAAAACTATATGGTTTTATAATTAAGCACTTAGGTGAACTAGGTCTTTTAAATATTCAACCGTCATTTTTGCTTTTACATGAGTACAGTTTTAAGCTTGCTCAGTATATGGCACGGATTTGTCATTCTTCATTTAATTAAAAAAAAATCTACTTATAAAGGAACCAGTGTGAATCTAGTGATACTAGTTTAATCAGAATACCCATCATGACTTTACAGTACTATTGATTTCACCTTTGTAATCGCCTTTAATGGCGTTATCCTTGTATCATGCATTTAATCAATCGATACAAGGGCTGCTCAAAAACAATACCAACAACCCCAAGTATTAAAAATTTCACTTTATAAGCGTCCCTCTAGTTTGGACATGTATTGCAATTTATGCTACTAGGAAATAATACAAAATTTTCCCTGTAAAAGTACGAATATTTATTACATTAACTTTATCATAATTAAGAGGTTTAGTAGCATTTACACCCTTTTAACCTGCTTTCTACATACGAGATATTTACAAATGTAACGAAACTCGATGAAATGGAGAGTTAATTTATGAAGAGTGGGAAGGTACATAACCGTAATAGTACGTTATTGCAGACTCTTCATTCATGAGGAGAAACGTATATTAAAATGATGACCTTTGATAACAATCTAGATGTCTGATTAAAGATTTTCTTAGTTACTAATATATATATATATAAAAGTATATTTTAGTATCATTAAAATAAATCTGAAATTTGCATTAAATGAGTTCTTATCAAGATGATGGGACGGGGAGGAGCGATGTTTATGCTATCAACAACTTACTGTCAGAAGTTATTTGCCCACTTAGTTTTTTATCAGGCGATAAGCTACCACTATATCACATATTCACATGGTAAATATGATTATATGTTCTATCTTAATACTATAATAATTTCATTTATATTTCTCATAAATATTTATACATTTTTATCAGATTTATAATGTTAAACTAAATAAAATTTAAATTTTCTTAATGTATGAATTTTAAATTAAATGTAAAGAACATATTAAATTACATTCAAACTAATGCTCATTTATAAGTAATAGTATACAAATTACAACATTTCAAAATTTTTCTCTAATTTAGTTTTTTACAATTTCATTTTTAACTGGTTGATTACTATGTAAACAGCTTTCAGTGTCTTTTTCGTATATCTATGCTTTTAGTAATATTCCTGAAGACAACTGAAAACAACAAATTATTTCCTTTCTTACACACATTTCCACTTTTACACCTACTACGAATATTGAATAAATGATAGTATTATACGTAAAAATGCAAGTAAGATAAATTACAGTTCAGTTAACTTTAGTGTTTGTTACTTATAATTTTGCAATATATAAATCTTACATTCATAAAAACTCTATGCATTCTTTTCCAGAAGGGAATTTAGAGAATCAATGAATTGGCGATTCTTACATAAACATATTACAATTCTCTGAACTCAGTTACAAAAGTATTGACAAATTATTGTTTATAAAAAACAAATAGCTAAAATAGTTTACGTTAGTATTTAGTCTTAAAATAAAAATATACTACGTTTTTAATATAATATCCCGAAAGGTTTTAATTGTACCTCGAATATCTTTGTTACAATATGTTTAAAACACTTCTAAATACAATGTGTGTCACGTGTATATATATATAAACACACACTTTTATGTTTACATGTGTGTGTGTGTGTGTGTGTGTGTGTGTGTGTGTGTGTGTGTGTGTGTGTGTGTGTGTGTGTGTGTGTGTGTGTGTGTGTGTGTGTGTGTGTGTGAGTGTGTGTGTGTGTGTGTGTGTGTATGTGTGTGTGTGGTCTTAAATGTTCATTGATGTAAATTTTGTGTTGTCAAATCAAAAATAATCTATAAAGGCAGTGCACCAGTAAAAATAGATAGAGTCTAAACGACACAGTGTATCGACTAAACTAAACGCGGTTGCACACAGCTGTTTTTTCAGAGAAGTGGCCAAAAGAGATTTTACAGTTACAAAACAACTTGATTTGTCACAGGAGTGGGATAACATTTGTGTTTACATTTTTATATGTTACAAACACCGTTACCTAAATAAACGTGCAGTGATTTCACCAATTGAGACATTAAAAGTTAAACGTTTTGCCTCTATTGTATGACCATTATATTACGTTGGAAGTCATTAAAATTTAACTTAAATATGTTTAAACCAAATTCGTTGCAAATATTATATAACCATTCAAATATATTATATTATTTAGTAATAGTTTAAAGTAATTGAATTATATGCGAATGTATGTGACTCTTACAAAGAATGACTTTAAATGTATTCTTTTTTATTCTTAATACACCGCCAATAAATAGATTCTATAAGCATACTTATTTTAACACTTAATATATAATATAATTATTTAACAACTAAAGAAGCCTCACTGGAATTATTTAATTTGAAACACTGATACTTGGCACTACATTTAGCTGCATTAACCCTTTAAATGAACTAATCATTTACGTCTCTGGAAAAACTGTCCTAAATACCGTTTTTACCAGATGTTTTGGATCTTATCGCTTTATAACCATTGCAGCTTATGGTCTCTAGAGCCTATTGATAGTGTGGAACTACTGTGGTTTTGTTCTGAGGCGAAGATTACTATTAATAAATAAACGTTTTAGTATATTTAAAATTTGTTTCAAATACTTGAATATGGCAGGGAAAACTGCTTCAAGTGTTTAATTTCTTTGTTATAATACGTATCCTCATGTTTACCCTATAATTTACAAAGATATAGCATTGAATGTTAAAGCCAAAGCTGTACCACCACCCTCCGACTTCAGTGCCGGGTTACCGCAAAGTCCTTTGGTCTCTGTAAAGCTTCTTACGGTCGCCATAAATTATAGAACAAAACATACACATTTAATGCTTAAATATCCAGTTTTTAAATGAAATATTATGGTATATGGAAGTAAGTTACAAATTAAGAAACACTGACGTGTTAAATGCTTACTAGAATAATAATAATAATATTTAATATTCCAATTCCATAATTATGTATTCAAAGAATTTCAGAAAAATATAGAATGACAAACTGATTTTCTGAAAATCTTTGAAAATATAAATTTCTAATATTGATTGTACATAAATATCTTTTAAATTAAAAAACTACAAATGAAACAGCACGCCTGATCTCCCCCAGTTTCAGGAATTCCTGATTCAGTGCAAATGTGTAGCCCAGGTTCAACTCAATCTACTCTTAGTGCACCGTCTATTACGGCATCCGGTATATCGAAGTCAAGCCTATACATAATTAGGTTTTCAGTAAAAAACCATTTTCTAAGTCATTTAAATCTACTTCAGATTTCGTATTGTTATTCGATTTTTTCTCCAACTGACAAATAAATTATATATATATATATATATATATATATATATATATATATATATATATATATATATAATATATATATATATAATATATATATATATATAATATATATATATATATAATATATATATAATATTTATTTCTAACATTTAAGAGTTTATAGAATACACTAAACATATTCAAAATACGAATAAAATGGTTTCAATATAGATTTTGTAAAATAAATTCGTTTACATCTTTACCTATTTTAATTATATGTCGTTTTTAAGCACAAATCATAAAAACTGTTTTATATTCCTGTATCAATATTACCTAAATTAAGTTAGGAATCGTGTATGGCCTTTCAATGATTAAAACAAAAATAATTTTAACTTATTCCATTTTTCTGTTACACTTTCGTTGTACGAGTATTAAAAACTGTAAAAATATTATTTTTAGTTTTAAAATCAATCTGAGAAAAGGTTCTAATTTTATTATTCATATGCGATTGCAAATGCAATCTAATAACGATGCATATCGAATTGGAAGAAGATTTACCTATTTATTACCGTATTCTAGATACAGGATGACAGAAAAATAAAATATTTAAAAACGTTAAGAATGGCTATTTGAAGAGTGTTTGCTCCTCAAACAACATCGGTATGAAGGGGAGTATTAAGTTCGTTCCAGTTCATTAATCTTGGACACATGACTGTTTGTAGTAAACTTGGAGTCCTGTAAAACAGGCAATTTGTACTATAGTAGTATATTTATTTATATAAAAGGTTTTGGTATATATACATCAAATTTTTATAATATACTAAAACATTTAAAATACTCAGAGATTTGTTATACTAAATCAATATAAATATATATATTGATTATATTAACACAATAACTTGTTGACTGTTGTAAAGGTAATTGGATACATCATTAAAATTTTAATACTAGATTTTATTATTGTTTATTAAAAGGAAATTAAAATAATTATATGCTGTAAAATCGTTTTAAAATATAATTTAGTAAAAAACTGAAATTTTAAAATGTATTTTTGCAACACACGGCGTAGACAAACATTTCTATATTAATTATACATATATGCGTTAAAAAACCTATAGCATAACATAAAGTTTTCAAATAATATTTTAATGCTTTTTATATATTACATCCTGAACTAATAATGTTAAACATTAGAATAAATCTGATTAAATTGGGTATATTTTTACGTAACATATTAAAAACATTATCTAAATAAACTTGTAAAATCATGTTGTGAAATTTATTTTAAAAATATATGCCATTATTCAATCTTAGCTCTTATGCTTTCACGGATGGTATCATAGTTAAAATGTTCATGTAAACAAAAAAAGTCTTCTAGTTCTTACCACGTCGAAAATATTATTTACACTATAATGTTTTTGAAATACATCTGACTATCTGTGGAGGTATTATTATCTACTAATACATTTTTTGACTATAGATTTTATTGTATTTTAGTTAAATGTAATTTATTATTAATTTTTATTCTAAAAACATACCGTGGTGTTAATTGTATTTAACTAAATGAAAGGCTCTAATCACTTTCTAGAGAGATTCAAGACATAATTAATTAGTTCACGTGCCTTATGTTAACGAGTAACTAACAGCCATAGACCATAAAATGGCATAAAATAGACTACCAACAGTAACTGCATGTTTAACAACATCCCCAGTCTACCAACAACAGTTGTGTGTCTGGATCTAACGAACCGAAAAGGACGTGCTCCTTGTCGTGCTGATGTTTACCTACCAAACAGTTCTTAAATACGTGAACTATGTAAATCCTTGTTGAAACTTTAGTAATGTACAAACTCAATACAAATTTAAGCAAATAAATTATATCTAAAATTTGTGCAATGCACGAAGAACAATAATAGTTATTTGAATAGCAGTTTTCCAACTAATTTTCCTTGCAATCTTCCGTCTATTGCAAAGACAACTGTATAATCACAAGGCTATATTTTTTTCAAAATACTAAGTGTTTAGCAGAATCGGTTTTACAGGTATGAACATGAATTGAGTTATAGTCTCAAGTTTTCTAATGAAAAACCCTTAACCAATTATTATAGCATATAAGCAGGTTAACTTATCGTTTAATCAGTATCTGCATGTAGTAGTGTTCTGTAGATCCTTAACAGAATTTAACACATAATTAACCCTGTTTCACAGGTGACTTATCACTTGATGGGATTCCCAAGCTAGCGTTAACCTGATGATCTGTTGCAATTATATATTACTACTAGATACTCTTTTTTGGTATATAGGTTTCACGATATTAATTGGATAATTTATTAATTGAGTCTCTGACACGCAAAATTAGTATTGAGTGTTACATAAATATGAAGAATAAGTACAAATATCAAAATACTAATATATTTGTACATAATCTATATAGGAATTGTAAAAAATTTATGTTAAAGTTGTCATTTATTACAAGAAAATGTAACCATTTTATATGTAGTATTATTCATGGTGGTTCATTTCTTCGTTCTTTTCAGGATGTTGTTCTTTTGGAAGTGGAGTTATACGTACTCTATCTGGTACTGTAAGTATGAGAATGTCTAAAGCACTTTATATGTTAGTTACATTTGGTAAAAATGGATATAAAGACCAATACAGGTATTTATTTTACAAGTGCACAATTGCATTTTTACTCCACTCTATGTGGAATGTATCGATTGATCGGGTCTAGATATTGTATGTAATACTAATATTTGAACTCAAAGTGCTCCTTCAAATTAATAGTAGAAAATTATTGAAATTGTTAGCCAACCATAGCGAGTGAAAGGGACACATATGCTTCACCATGAAACTTTTCTTACAGTCAAGAAACGAGTGATCTTCACCGATATGTCTGAAGATATTGTCTCATAAATTCTCATGAAAAACATCAGTTAGACATAAAATGTATGTTAAGGCATACAATGACAATCTGCCATCATGTAATGAAGATGGCGGCTAAACCATACGCGATAAGAAGTTAAACGATTAGAAATGTAGTTGGACACGATTAATAAACTTTGATTGTTTGTGTTAAGAAGGAAACATGATAAAAGTTTGACTTAGTTGCGTATCAATTTTCAAGAACAGCACAGAGCGATCTAAGTTGTATTGACGTTCCTTTATTTCTTTTGTTGAAACTAACAACTCATAATATCCAGGAAAAGCTCATGTTGCTATACTTTATTCACTGATCATTGCTAAGTACCACAATGTCTACTGACCGGTTAATAAACACATAAACTATAAATGTGACTTACGGAAGTTGTATTAACAGTTTAATTACAAGACTTTCATATTGCCCAATACAGGCTTGTGTGACGAATGAAAACAAGTACACATTGTAATTATGTGTAGACATAAGATACTTTAATCAATGATGAATTGACCATTAAAGATACCAGGTCAAGCTAACCATCTTGGCCACTTATTATAGCTGTTTGATAATATAAACGCAGTTTTAACTGAATCCCCTACACTTGGCCATATTATTCTATACAATTATTATTTATTCTCAAAAAATCTCTAAGGCGTATTTTTGGAGGTGTAGGGGTGGGTTATGAAAATTTAAAATATAAAAATTGGTTTGTGGTCACTTATTTTAATGGTTTCTTAACACAGGTTTTATTTTTAAAGAACATGTTAAAAAAATCATACTGCATATTTAAAGAGTGTTAAAAGTCTATAAAGCTTTAACAGGTTATTCATTGTTTCTTTAACTGTTTTGTAAGAAACTCTGATTGTTATTCAAAATCAGTTGAGCACCTAAAATTCCGAGATTAACCAAGATTGTTATTTTTAGGAAGAAAATATTTTTAATCCTAAAAGTTTCTGTAATATGGTTAGACTTTTTCAATTTTAGTCACATGTAATTACTGTTTCACAGTGTGAGAAAAATAGGCTAAAATTTTTTTATCGCTACCTCATTTTGAATGAATACTTGTATATTTTCTTTTTAATTATTTTCTAGTGTTTTGGTGTTCAGTAACATAGTTTTTCAGGTGTTCTTTGGAGGAAGAATTCGAAACAGTGTAAAGAACATTTTGCGTGACAATCACTATAAAAACTTAGCAAGAATCGTAAATTAACTGTACAGGAAGACGCACGCTTGTATTAATAAAGTATGTTTTTTTTTTGGAACCCAGCCTATATACCTAAATAGGTCTAAATAAATTATCACTGTAATTAACCTTAATTAAATTCCTTTTTATTAGAGGATTTTAATAAAGGGCTACATATTTATAATATTTCGTAGAAAAAATTCAATCTTAGTACAAGTTTTTTTTTTGGAAATGTTTAAAACAAACCTCTAAAATAAATATTAAAAACGAGTTTCTGAAAATGTCAGTGCTCTTAGAGGTTAAACAGTTAAGTATATTAAAATAATACCAAAACTAAAATCTCTTAGAATACCATATCGAATGATACGAGAAGAATAGGAGTTGATGTATCAAATTTTAGAGTTTAGTACATCATCTTTTATATTTTATTTTGTTGTTTTTTAAGTCAAAAACATAAGACAAACACTTCGTAAACTTAAAAATCGTGAATGTGCTTATATTTTTTAAGTGAGTCAGTTGCCCATTTGAGTCAAAAAGCTGTAGAAAAATAATGTATGCAGATACGTGAATAAGCGGAACGTTTTATCCAGTTCAGTAAACACAAATTCGAGTGTTCAAAGGCCATCAGAGTGTTGTGGTCAGCCACAGTTTGTACAAAGAGGTAGCCATTGTCATCCAGGGTTGTGTAAGCTGTCAATTGTTTTTAGGATGGCCTTTATTTCCCTGTCTATGTTCGTGTTTGAATGAATATTATATAACAAACCACCTTAAATATTTGTATTAACAATATTAATTTGACAAATTCATTAAATATTTTTTAGCCTTCATCTATTATGTCTTTTGGATGCGTCAGTAGTGATGATTGGTAAAACCATTTTAAAAAGTGTTTCAATATCGAATGATTTTATAGTGTTTTAAAAATATGTTTATATTTCTTACGATTCCTGATGTTTACAAAAATGTATCACCAACTTATGATAGCTATGAGAGCAGTTATAATATTACATGTGGGATATATTGAACTAAGGATAATAATGATTGATTCACAGGTTTACATATCAGATATTACGATGTGTTTATATCTTAACCAAATTAGTAATATATCACCTAAACTAGTAGATGAAGAGCACTATGACACATAAAACTCTCTAAATATTCTCTAAAATCATTTTAATTAATGGCAGTTATAATATGTTAAATTGTTGTTTTAAAAAGACAAATCACGTCGTTGGTAGTGTACCGGAAATACATGGGGTTGGAGATTTTTTTAGGTCGCAGTAATAAATATCGTAAGAAGATCACCAGTACAACTATACGTGTAAAAACTCTGGCAAATAAAAACATAATCAAAGAGAAGTTCCTTTACAATTTAAAAATCCATTTTATATTACATTAAAAATAGATATCCCGCATGAAATGTTTGCATTTATAATTAGAAAAAATTTTAATGTTTCTTATGGACAAGGCGCTTGAGGTAGCAATAGGTGACCTGTCGAACGGCCAATCAAGTTACTATTCCGCCGAGAATTCAGGTTTTACTGGCAGCTATGATGGCAATGAGAAGATAAGTGGATAATAGATTTTTAAAGAAACTGGGTGCTATGAAATGAGATTAGAACATGTAACAGTGTTATTAATAGTGTAAAGTAAACCTTACACAGTGGAAATAGAATTATAAAATTTCGTTATAAGATTTTATTTCAACACATTCTTGCAATATCGTTCCCTCCCTAGGTCACAGGAAATTTTATTATTTTATCACTGCTTTGAAACGTAAATTAATGAGCAAAAATATGTATGTATCATGTGGCAAGATATAACACGAAATATTTCATCCGTAGTTTTAAAAATAATGTACCAAAATTCTTTCCTAAATATGCAATATGGTATTTTATGATGGTGTGTATTTAACCATAAAATGTCGCTGAGTGTAGTTGTTTAGGTAAAATTATTGTTTCACTTTCAAAATGAAATGAGTTATTCATAAATTAACTTTGCATATCAACACGGAGACGCCTGATACCCACTATGGGTTATGGCGTACTCGTATCTTGTAATAAATAATAACTTTCAAAGAAATGTGTTATCAGAGTCTACCGGACTTTATCGTGTTTCGTATTAGGAAGCAGTTGCACGATAGATTTTTTCTTTCCCTATTGATGGACAGAGGAATTAGGGACAAAGCATTCGACATAGGCTAAACTAAAGGCCTAAGATCGGTAAAAATAACAGAATTCTATTAAGAAATTAATATTAGGCTTTCAAAAAATACTTTAATAAACTATTTATAGCTATTATAAATAAATAAAAGCATATAAGAACACGTAAATAGTTTGAGACTAGTAAAATTTACAAAATATTAAGTCATCTTGAGATAATAAAATGTTTTTTTGCAAATCAACGTTTAATAAAATTAAGTGTTAGTGGAAATTTGAGAAGAGTCGTAAACTAATAAACCTATCTCGAAAGTTTGTTATTACTCTGTAAACGATAGTCAGTAGTTCTACAACTCAGAGATAGGTCGGGGTATTTTCCAGTACATTAACTTGCCGTAATAAAGTCTTACTTTCGTTAAAATACAACCAAGAAAGGTAAAACTTCTACTGACGAACAAATTATCTACATTTGTCAACTGAAACTAATTTAATATTTTACTAATACTGAAAAATCATTTAAACCCTACTTAATTATTTTCTTTACACGGTTAGATAAATAGTAGCGCTGTCTAATTTAGTGGACTACTTTGAGGTAGCTACATGCTGTGTAAGTCAATCAGTGCACTGAGGAGTAAGATTACTACATTTAATAGTGCTACATTTCGACGTAAATGTGTTAACAAAGTAAATTTGCTGTTTTCGGTTTTCCTATAAACTTGAGACTATGCCTCAAAATATAGAATATATACATCAGATATATTTGCAAAGTATCATTTACAATAAACACATTAACATTTCTAGTAAATGTGAAAAAGGTAAGAATAAATAACGCATGTTTTTTACTTAAATCAGGTCAAACAATAAACCATCCACAGTGTTCTCTCAACAAACATAAACACATGAACAAACACCCAGGCTTACTAATAACGTTTGAGCAGCTTGGTTAGTCAATATTGCCCAAGCCTTTGTGTTGGGCTGCTACAATGTACTATCTACATTTTCCCACTAATTTAGTCAGAAACTAAGTAGATTATTACATACTTCTCTTAATGTTTAATGTTTTAGAATAGGAAACACTAAGTACGAACCTTATTAAAAAACCCAAATTACTACTTCTTCAATGTAATATAAAAACTAATTATTTGTATTATTAATTTTTCATTTATTCTCTAATTGTTATATAACATTTAAATCTATCATGGTAAAATAAACTTGGTTCAAAAAATATGTATTTTACCTTTATGAATGTTATTATAATCTTCTTTAATTATAAAACTTTCAATGCGTATATTAGTACACGACACCTGTTTGCAAAGGTCTTATTCTCTGTAGTTTAAGTATTTTTAAACGCAACTGAGCTATTTGTGGACAAATTATAATTGGCCTCTGAGAAACATAATTACAGATATTTGTTATAAGGGTTACAACATTCATTTTCTTATAAAAGAATTATATATGTATTTTTTTATTCAGGTTTATAAAATGCTTTTATATATATATATATATATATATATATATATATATATATATATATATATATATAAGTATTATGTGTATCATAACATTTAATACATGGAAAGTTTTGGAGATTCTCATTTTAAGAGTATTTGTGGGATTTAAGTTTACACGTAGAATAAAGCAACAGGTCAATCTGGAACATTAACATTGTGTTATAAATGTTACATCTTAATTCCTCTTACCTCCATGTTACTAAGTGGAACACAATAACAACAATAATTATTGAGAGTATATTTTGCTTAAATATTGCTTTTAAATTATTATTTTTTGGCAAACTCGCTTGAAATCAGAATTTAGTTTTATACAATAGTCTTCCCAATATCGCCAACCTTCTCGACGTGAATACACCCAAAAACGATTTTCGTTCAAATCCACTGAAAAATGAGGAGAAAACACAGTGTAACTATTTTTTCTCCTTGATTTGATGCGGTTATCTTTGAAACTATTATGTAATTGTGAAACCTCTTTTACAGACGCGTTTGAGAAAAAAATATAACAAACCAAGCTTCGTGATAATCTGTCTTTGTGTTTAGGAAAAATTTATTGTCTACCATTTAGCGGCCATCTTGGATCATTGATGGATAACTTTTGTCTATTTTTTTTTTTTTAATGTATGGGAGAGTTTCCTTAGATCTTGTAGAGTTGGGGTGCACTTCTCATGGGGGCTGCTCTCTAAAATAGTCAAACTACTTGTTTTTGCAGGCTGTGGATCTAATATTTGCAAGGAGAAACCCTTTAATTTCACATCACGGAACGTCATGCACAACGCATGTTCACTCAGAAGGCCACTAGGGGCGGGACTGTCGCGGTAACTTTTATGTAAGTGCGATACTAGGTTTTATTCAGTAGCAATCCAGCAGTGATAGTGACAGTTTATTGTCGCTACTTTTGGAAATGACTACTTCTTTTGGTGGGCTATTGATATAAATATTCAAAGGATAAAAAAATTGATTAAATTCTTTTCTAGCTAACATTTGCGTAGTGTAATTTAATCCGAGAAATTTAGCATATCTGTTAATTATAATTATAAATTTTACTCAATTGCATTGGGCTTTAAATTATATTCGTTTTAATTCTAAATAAATAAAAATAATTTTAATAAAAATTTTTGCTGAAGAAACGTCAGAATCATTAGTTTAAATTTTTAAAAGTTAAATTACATTAAACCATGTCAAATAATAAAATCATAGTAACGAGATATGGAACGACAGTACTATAGAAGCCATTTTTTATATAAAAAGAAACGTAATTGTTTAAAATATAGACATTAACAGCCCGTTATAAGAATTAGTAATTTCTGTCGGTCAGTCTGCCTTTTCATCTTCTTACGCAAAAAGCTATAACTAAAAATTTTTTACATGTTTCAACATTTTTATTTACATTGGGCGAAACTGCATTAGAGTGGCCTCTGAATTTTAGATGACTCTGTGTGTGACTCCGCGAAACTTGTGCAATTACGGAATTTTAAGTTTAAAATAAACTTGTATCCGTTATTTATCACTCTCTATTGGAACTAGTCAAAACGTTGGTTTTGTTCACCAATGCATTTCAAATCTGTAAACTTTTTAAAAGGACTTCCGCTTCACATACGAGGTGTTAAAGTAGAGAGGGAAGGAATGTATTACTCACTAATGAGGTCCAACGATTAAAGGCACATTTAGCAGTTCATTACCTAGAAGATTGTAACCAAGACGCGTAAAGGGTAGCAACGTGTAATAAAGCTGTGTCTTGGCTTGCCAGCTGAAAAGCGGCTCCGTGTCAATTATAAATTAAGGTTGCTGCAGATAATGACTGAAGGCACGATGTAGCATAATGCGTGCTACACGATCACATTTCCTAGAAATTTGGTTCTTACAAAACTAATTTCTCTCAGTATTTGTAACAATATTAATAATTTAGGGACAAGTTCACATTAACAACTACCATAATATGTAAACTTACTTTATAAAATTACTTTATAAAAAAATGTTATTGGTTTTATTAAGCGTCACGCATTTTTCACTGGTATTGTAACAAATGTTACAAAAAAATAATATATCAAAACATCCACTTTAGATTCGAACACATAGAGAAAGAAAAGGTTATTATACGGTTTGTAAATAGCAAAGTAAACCGAGGGGCATAGTTTTACTTTACTTTACTGCAATTAACCTTAGAAGTATATGCTTTCAGTGGTAATATGCAAGTTAAATAATTTGTTATCGATCACATCCTGGCTCTCAATTGTCAGGGAACCGCGGCTATTAGCGTGGGGATCGGTTGCAGTAGTTGTTTGTCGAGGTGCTTATCTACTACAAGTTTAAACTTGCTCGGTGAAGTACTGCGCCTTGGAAGCCAATCTGACTTGAACTTACAAACGTATTGCACTTAACTATATACTATTACTATTACAGTACTAGAACTATAAGTGGATAGACTGCTACTAAATAGTACTGAGTAATTACACTACTGATTGTAATTTGATTTGTAAATTTATTCTAACCTTTCGCTCATTTAAGGTGCCCTAAATCTGATACGAATTAACTAAAACTAAGTTATAGTAACCCCCTTTAAAAACCTGCACTAAACCACGTAAGATTGCAGAAGCCTTGTGTAATTGGTTGTGTTTGGCCCATAGCTAATCTCACAACGTTTTAAAAATATATATTCCAGTTAGTAATGTACTACCAAATCATTACATAATAACAAACACATATATTTGATTACCAAACAAGTAAGTTGAGGAGAGTCGAAGTTTAATTGGAAGTTAATTAATACACATTGTGTTAAATGTATTTGATTTACAATATTTATTTTGAATAAATGTATTACATGTACATTTAAATTTTAAATAATTTACGTCATTAAATGTTCTTTTCAAGAAGTGTTAAAAATAGTGGTGGAAATTAATTTTAATAATGTAAATTATTTTCAAAATCAAGGAGAGTTGTATTTTATTTTATTGCCAGGTATTAAGGTCCACAAACATAATTTTTATTCGAGCTCTGATCATAGTTTTTTTTTTTACAATGAAACTAAACATGCATGTGCATGAAAACACTTGTCTAAATCATCGCCTTCCACACTTCGAAAACTAACTGAACCTTCCAAATCCACTATTGCAATACGTTTGAGACCTTAAAGTTATTTTTTAAAGCAATTACAAGTTTTCAATATGGAATCTCACAAAATATATTTAAATATACGTATGAAACTTAATTATCTAGACAATTAATGTTGTAATAGCTTAATTTGTGATAAGCGATAGATTTATTAGATATATCGGGTGGCTACATGGTCTAAGATTCTTACATTGACAGACCTCTAATATGCCTGAATCGGTTAAGTTTTCAGTTTTGTCCAAATTATAAAAAACTTAATCTCTTCTTTTATTTCTTTGTTATATTTACTAGTCACTGTTTATAGTAGTGGAAAATCGACATATAACGCCAAATGGAGATCGTCTCCTAATTAATCTTTTAATGTAGAATCATTATTACTTATTTAATTCATATGAATAACTTTATTGTAAAGTTTACATTTTGCTTTCATATCACACTCTCATTGAAAAAAGTTACAAGTAAGATGTACGTAATTTATACTTGTTTACTTAAATAATAAAAAATGGAAAAATCTTAATTTTAATTGCCCTAACAATGGTTTAAAAAGTTGAATATGTATTATAATTGAGGTATGGTAAATTGTAGGACCATCTTTCTTATTGGATTTTATTAACTAATTAAAAACATGCAATTTGATTTTAGTTACATTGGTCTCAAGATGTCTTCATTAAAACGGAAAGGCTCACAGAAATAAAATTTTAATATTATTGGAGTGTTTGTTTCTTTAACAGTGCGTTTTATTATTTTAAGACTATAATATAAAGGTTATATAACTTGTTATATTTTGAGTCTATAGCTGATTTAATGACCTTAGATGTGTAACTATGTCATATGTTAAAATGTCAAACAATTGTACTCATTTTGTTGGCACATTTATGTATCTGCTTTGTTCTCTTGTCCATTATGATTACCCACAAGAGCAATGTAAGAATATTTCAATCAGTCAACCCACTCCCATAGATTGACAACCACCATCATCGATCCTAACGTTGCTCAGATAAAAGCGAATCCTCATGTAAAATTTCAACTCAACAACCTGTTGTTTTTCCAATTACCGTGATTTTTAAAAACCAGATAGACAGACAGGTGGACAAAAAAAACTTTCCGGCTGCTCTAGTGATAGGCTTCACTAATGCTCATTCTAATATGGCTGTTAAAAAAAACAATTTTAAATGTAATTAACGTATTTGAAATTTTTTTTAATTTTAAACAGCTTTTAAACTTAAATATATTGTATATAATCATTAAATCTTATAACTAAAATTCATAATACTTTGTTATCATACTGATATCTAATTTTAAAACACGTTATTTTTATGTCATATAAAAAAACTAATTTACATAATTAGCTAATTTAGGTTAAAAAACATACGAACTAAAATGAGGATTAATAGGAACTCTATTAGACTGTATAAAGTCAGTGTACAAAAATAAAGAAGAACCTCTGAGTTAAAATACCTTAAAAGTTGCAAGTTTGGCAAATAGAAATAAGAGTGCAAATACACGTAACACGGGTATGGTGGGACGGGTTTATTGAATACGACTATTGAGTTAAGTTCAATTTCATTTTCTACATAGTGCAGTGTCTGAAATATGTAATTTATTCAGATTGACTCCTAGAATCACTCCTAGGCTCCACGCATGTCAAAAGGTATCTATTAAAAGTCGGTGATCTTGACGTTCAAAATAACCTCTGTGGGTTATTTAAACATTTGAAACATTAGACGACAGTTGAGCTCTGTACAGCTCTACCTCTAAAACGCTAAAATTTTATACAAACAATAAGAATCTTATACAGTAAACATGTCAAGAAATAATAAATAAATATCATTCAACATTTTTAACGACAACTAGCATTTTCAATTGAATGGAATAGTACATCGAAATTGTACATCAATGGAAATATTTTACAGCACTGCGAGGCTTTTGTTCAGGATCTCTACAAGTTTAAATATTATAAGTTTGGCAGTATGATGAAGAGTTTCTCCTTCTTTTTTCTTCTATCGATAAATAGCATCATTAGTGTCAGGGCGTCTGACATAGATTTAAATATATCGACATAACTCCGTTAATCATAATGGCTTATTATTTACATGCATGTGCTCCCCTTGTATAATAAGTTTATAAACAATTAGGTTATACAGCTTGTAGTTAGCAACAAATGTGGAAAAACGTGAACAGCAACGAAATTTGTGTACTTATAATTCTTAGAATGAGGTACAATGTTTTCACAAGTTGAGATTTAAAGCAACCAAATGTTTGTGTATTGTTCAGAACTGTCGTAAGTGATTGCAGCTTTCCCAAAGTTTGTAATAACTGTGTTAACGCGAGTATGTCAATTC
This sequence comes from Homalodisca vitripennis, assembly GCF_021130785.1. Taxonomy (NCBI): domain Eukaryota; kingdom Metazoa; phylum Arthropoda; class Insecta; order Hemiptera; family Cicadellidae; genus Homalodisca; species Homalodisca vitripennis. The sequence continues at coordinate 2,372 of NW_025781137.1, read as the reverse complement.
TCAAAGTTAATGAGGGGTTGGAACTGTTTTCCAGTACATTAAACTGCCGCAGTGGTCCAATACTGTCTATTTCTCGTCCCCTGTGTAATTCGGGAGGTAATTATTGCAACAGGTATATTTATTGCATAACCAGTATTTACTAATCAACAGTACTCTTTCTAGTGTCACTCATTTATTCGACTTAAAATTTACACATTACGTTGAATCAGAAGTTTCTAGAAATAATTCTCATACAGGAAAATTTGTAATTGAAATTTCTTATCAACGATGATATTTTTATAATAAATAAAAAAATATTTCCTCATGAAGCTCTAGCAAATTTGGCTTCTTATTACCTGGTATCATTAGCTTTGAGTACTCTCGTGAATAATTCTAGTCCATGAAGAAGAGGATTTCAAGGTATTACAAAGTGCATAGTTTTTAAATGCCATACATTCCCTGTAAACAAGCATTTGCATTTTGACGCACAAAACGGCACAATAGAGACTGTGCAGTTCTACTTTCAAAGCAGCACCTGTATCGTTTTAACTCAGAGATGAAGGATTCAAGTTCGGAAATTAGCTTAATATATCAGCATAGTGTAAATAAAATCCACTCACTTTACGAGCGATGCGATGTATAATCACAGCTTTTGATGTCATAGAGAAGTCTATGGACAGCTCGTTGTTGCCACTGAAACTCTGATACGTGTACACACGATGCTAATATATTTAGTCATTTAACACAGAACGTTGATTTGTTCTACTTATTAGGATTAAAATATTATTGATACAATTTTGGTTACTTTTTTTGGTTTCTTCAACATCACAGTTGTGTTTTTTTTTATTTCCCAGCTGGATGGAAATTTCCATCATTAAATTTAAAATAAGTAAAGATATAATAAGAATAATAAAGTTTGATATGTTTCACAACAAAATTTATAAAAAAATTTCTGTAATCAGATCCATGTAAATCGATTCATAACTCAACTTTAAATGTATTTAGTTCGTATTTACTGATGTATTGTGGCAATTTCTACGTAAAGACAACGAAAAATACCTAGTTTAAACATGTAAATTCAAAGGGCAACCTTTTAATTATGCCAGTAAATTTAAATTAGCTATAACTTAACTTATAAACAAATTAAACCGCATTTTAAAACCAAAAGAAATTGAAATTAAGATTATCCCTGGGTAGGTTTATAGCCCTTAAGGTTTGTTGTTGGCTTCTTCAAAAAGTGAAAAGCATAATAATTATGGATTGGGAGACTAAACGGATAATTACATTATCAAGTTATTTTGTAATAATAACAGCTCAAATGCAGTATATGTAGTATACATTCTTAAAGGATTTATGAGAGCAATCAAGACTTACATTGTAGTATCCGTGCATTACATGTTGGTAAAGCAAGAAGTATTTTTAAAAACCTTGCTGTACAATACAGGAGTACACAACACTTGTAAACAAACATCGCTGAGGTTGTCTTCTAAAATTTTAAGTCTACAATTCATTGCATTCTTAAGATGGTTCATTATTTTACATGCTTGAATAGTCTTCAGTCAAAATGTGACTTTTTTCCGGTAAGGTAAGGGGCATTTTTATAGGGCATTTGCTGCTCCGATAAAAGTTATGTGTTACATTAGGCTCTTCAAAATATTTACTCCGTGCATCAAGTGACTATTTAAACCCATTTAAACCCCTATAGTGATCGGATCTTTATGAGTATACTGTAGTTTTCTCGGCGCGTCTTAATGAAAAATTAAGTTATTGTTAATATTTATTTAATTCTACACTAATTCGTTAGTTTATATTATAAATTTAATTCTATTAATTTTCATTATTACCTACTGTATGTCATAATTGTTAATTCAACCTTCTTTCTTTCTCTTATTAGAAAGAAGATTGGCTGAAGATTTCAAAATTGCAATTTTCTGAGGTATCACGAATTTTGAACATTAGTGACGAGTGTGTGCGGCCTTGCCATTTGATTTATAACAACAGAACTAGTTATCATACGGAACATTGAATCAAGTTTTTATCAAACAAATATTGCAAATTTTTAATATATTTTTTACATGTATAAATACGTTGATACTAAGCAGTATAAGACACAAATATCCACAACTAGAGGCCAATAATTTAATATTATTTTTCCATTTAGTATTTGTAAATTATAAGAAACTTTTCGCAATAAATCTACGATATACACAGCTTATCAAAATTTAACTTATCATCCAATATCTAACGATAACAAACTACATTTATATACTAACCAATTTGCTTTAGGTTTTTTCAACATATGAATTCATATTTAAGACAATCAAGAAGTTCTTAGCAAATTATAAAATTTACTTTTGACTTGCTGGTGATGAAGTGTGACAGAAAAGTCGGAA
>NW_025781136.1:0-45530 GCF_021130785.1 Homalodisca vitripennis | reverse complement strand
CCTTTAAAATTTTTATGGTTCTTTTCATTGCTTCATGCAGCTTATTCTGCAGCAAACGTAAGTATATAAATAATTCCCCAATAAAATCTAATTAGTCATAGTGTTATCAAAGGACGCCTATTACCGATTGCCTGTGATTCTTTATTATTTATTCAGTTTTAAAATACATACGTTCTTTTTGACTTAGGAGATTAAAAGTAGTAATACATTGATTTGTTGCAATGAACCCTTTCAGATAGGCCTTTGCCTATGAGAAAATATTTTAGGTTTAAACCCCTAGTAGGTCTATTAATCAGAGAAACATTCGTACACAATGTGAGACTGTAATTTGACTGTCGGTACTGTCAAATTCATACTGAAGATGTCTATGGACAAATAATAAACAGTTATTTGGGTTTTTTTTTTTTATCAAATAGTATCTTTCAAAATAACCATATTAATATTCACATTGTAGGTCATCAATAGACAATAGAAACAATAGTCAATTGCTTTATTTTTCGTATTCATTAAGAACAGAAATGGACCGTCAATTATGATACAGACATAATAGTCAATTAATTGTAGATAAAAAGTTGCTAATACATTAACAATTAACCATGTTTAACTGACACAGTTTAGGTAGCTATTTCTTTAAAACATGATAAAAGTTTTACCAAAAATAACAATTACAAAATACACATATATATTTACATATTTACATTGGTTATATTCTTGAACTCTTCAACCACTATATAATTGACCTTCCAAAGCACTTTATAAGTCTTTTCTTCGAGAAACTGCGTGAAGAGTGCTGGTTTAGTTTTGAATAGTTCTTCGGAAGCAATATTATAAAGCTTCGCTCCAGCATAAGACGGTCTTCTTGGCAGAAAAGAGCTGTGTGTGTAAAGGGAAGATGAAGTCATTGGCCAGCCTTGTGTTGTAATCTTGGCATGTCACCTTCTCCTCTCGGGAACGTTGTGTTGTAGGGCGTGTAGAAATCATTCAGTAATGTACGAGTTATCACAGTAGGGAATTCCCAAGGTTTGAAAGCTATTTGCAGAGCTATCTCGAAAAGTCTAGATTCAGCCATGATTAGTTATTGCACGCTTCTGTAAAACCACAACACTCGTGGAAGATTCCCTGAGATGATCCACCCCACAGTACTATACCATAAACGAATGTGAGGTCTCTCAAACAGAGCATGGTATGCGGTTGGTTCTTGTTGCAGTTGATGTACAATTGATTTTATCCTTTTAGCACAAAGAGTGCTGAGCTGAGTTTTTTGCATAAGCGTCTATGTGGCAGTTCCAAGTCATACCGGTCCTCGATCACTACCCAAGGTGTGTTTAGTGGTTCGTACTCTTTCAAAGGGTTGGGTTGGAGCATGAACTTCATTTCCCTTATTTTTTACCAAAAAGAAGGCATTTTGTTTTTGATGCGTTGATGAAAATTGAAATCGTTCCTAAAGGCAGTATTCCTGAGCCAATATTTTAAAGATGTTATGTGGTTCTTTTCTAGTCCTGGATCTGACTTTGCTGTTGATTATTAAAAAACTGTTGTCGTCTGATTAAGAGACAGGGTTAAACAGTGGTTCCCCAAATAGTCAGGCAGGTCACCAGTGAAAAGTACAAACGAACACACGGTCCCCAACAATGGACCCCGTGTGGAACCCCTCTCCTTATAGTCATTGGCTCGATTTTTCTATTTTCAAGTTTCCCTCAACAACTTTTTTTATTTTCAACGATCTGCTTTCTTTCGTGAAATAAACTTTGAAACACCCTGAGTGGTTGTTCCTACCGATACCTAGGGAATTGATCTTGGACAGATGCACTGCCATGGTTCAAGGCTATCAAAAAAGCATGATCAGGTCCCAAGGGAAAACTCCAGTGCCGTATTCCACTTCCAGGTTGTCATAGAATGTTCAATTAGATTCAATAAGGGCACACGTAGTTGATCTTCCTGAGTTGAAGCCATGTCTTGCCCTTTGGAATGGTAGGAGGTTGTTTGTTTCAAGGTGTTGCAAATAGAGACGTGAAATGAAGCACTCCTTTGCAAATATTTTCGATATTGTTGGAATTAGGAAATGGGCCTGAAGTTCTTTAATTCCTTTCTACTTCCCTTGCTTCGTGTAACGGAGAGATTTTTGAAATTTTTTTAATTCTGTTGGGAAGACACTCGAGTTAGGGACTTGTTGATAATATTGAACGAAGAGGTTGACTGATTTCACTTCTACAGAACCCTTCAGGACTTTAGAAATTATCCCATCAATCCCACTAGAATGTTTTTGATTTGAGTAGATAGCATTTATTTTAAGTATTTTCTTCTATTGTTGAAGGTTGATATTCGAAATAATGGTTGTTGCTTGCATGGAATTTTGGTTTATGGGCTGGCAGGGGTGGCCCTTATCGGGATTGTTGTTGGACAGGTTCATTCTCTGCAGCAATTTATGAAAATGCTTATTAAAAATATTCTTGCAATTTTTCCCAGATCCTCATATCGTCTCATCTGCAACGTTTAACTGCCACATTACATCTGAGACCATGTCTTTTTGATGCCCTTTCACTGTTGATTATATTCCAGATCGTCCTGCTTTGGTTATCTGATTGGGCAAATAGTCTCTTCATTTGCTTGGTTTCCCTGAGGTTTTTTAACTTAAGATCATATGCCTTTTCTTTGAAATGCATCAAATTTATCCTCTACTTTTCCAGTTAGCAAATATTTGTTGTGGGCTATAGTGAAAATAGATTTCTTAAGTTATCTGCCCTCTGGATTGCTAACCACGCAGTTGTTGTGTTTCCTTTCTTGTTTCGGGTTTTTCTTCAGTGGGACAGGCGGACATCAAGTGTAGTTGTGGAAAAATGCCCAATAAAAGTAGAGTAGGCTTCCTCTGGGTCAGGTGCTGAATAACCTTTTTCCCAGGATTGTAAATCAAGGAGTCTTTTAAGGTTTCAACAGGTTGTTCTTGTCCAAAAAATGTCTTGTCAGTGCCATCTGAGGTTCCTCTTGTTTCATCACGAATGTCTAACTCACAGATTTGGCCAGTATGGTCCTGAAAGATATGTTTGTAATACTTTTACATCAATTTTGTCTCAATCGAATGGTCTGTGAGGATACCATATCGATTCGAGGTAGCAGATGTTGGAGTTATCTTGTTTGGAGGCAAAGAAACTCTTGGACTGTTGAATGAGGCAAGTTAACTCACCAAACAGCAGAGCTTTCTTTGTTTTGCACAAGACTATTGACATTGTTTGTCCCCTAAGATTGCAGGAATCCACAGTTTCATGGCTTGGAACGTCCCCCAGTGCATTTGGCCAACCTGTGTGAGGGCATGTCTAATGGTGCAGAAGGAACGGTAGACCCCAATACACATTTCAGTACTGTTTTTGGCTAACAGATATTTTTATCTCTGCCATTTCGCAACATAAGTTCAATGCTGTGACTGATGTGTTGAGACATTCCACTTCATTGGCCAATTGTGGTGTTTGTAAATAGCGTGAACCCTATGGCTAGGTTCTAGGCAGGCAGCCACCAGGGAAGTGCTTTGATATTGTTATGGTCTGGGGCAGGAGTGGTAGGGGGTAGTATTAGAAGGATTGGTTCCCTAGGGCATACAACTCGTGAGGGAGTGGAGGAAGGAAAGTGGGATAATTTCTTTTGCCTGCCTGTAGAAGTGGCAGTATTCAATGGTACCAGTTATATACAAAGTTGATCCACTATTTCTCACCAGGCCTCACAAACCTAAACAAGCTCACTACTTTACGAACATGTAAGTCTTAGGTTCTATGAATGGGTTTGTCTCTGTCCATAGATACAAATCCATAGAGAATGAAATTAATTTTCAAAATAAGAACCTGCTCAGAACTTAATCTATCCTAAAACTTCTTGTCATATGTATGCGTAAGCCTTCAATTTCATAGATTAGAAATTTCATTATTGTGTGGAAAATATAGGACGTCAATTTGTAATATTGATTCATAGGTCAAGTGTTTTATAATACAGTAATTATTTTTTTATCAATAATCAAGGCCAACTATTAATACAATAAGTTTGTAATGCATTATATAGCTGCTACATCAAACAAACATAGGAGTAAAAAAACTTTTTTGTATGAAACTTGTCATACATATTTTATACATAGTCTAAAATAAACACCTTATTCTTCAGGAAGTGCATATTTCCAAAAATTAGGTCTATATAGATTATTTTTAGCAGTTAGTGTACCAAACGGGTAGAGGGAAGTACAAGAGTATGTTCTTGTGGTTCCATTGCTGGTGATTCATTATGGGTTTACTCCGTGTAGGCTTTACCTCCATTGGGGTCTTGTTTAGATATGTCGTCATTATTTTTTTCTAAACTTACCACAAACCTCTGCACAAAGTAATTCTGAGGGTTTGATCTGTTATGGTGAAAGATGGAAGTTGTAGTATGTTTTGGGCTTAATGGCTATCAATATAATATAAAGTCTTTAAAAACCTGTTTTTAAAATTCCTTTTGTACAATTGTTGTATTTGTAAAAATATTTGGCTTTCCCATTCATATTTTTTTTATATGTTAAATTATTGGCTTGGTTATTTATGTATACCTTATTACATTATTTTAAATGTAACATAGTTACATCCTATTTCAAACATTAAGCTGCATACTACTAATTTAAGGATAACAGGATTTTGGACATATGCCATTGTGATGTATCGTTAAAAAACTGATGTTTCGATTTTATTACACACTGGTCATGTGTCTGAAATCTGTAATCCCTTTAAAATCATCCATATAAAGAGATTTATTATTGTTTAAGTTATTAAAATAATTTTAGAGCATCAGTAAATTAATACAATGTTCCTTATTTTATAATTTGTGGTTCATTTCTGGAGTTTGGTGGAACATCAGTTGAGTATCCCTACATTATAGTGAAAATCACGATGGATAAGTTATAATATTATTTGTCAATGTTGCCAACAATAAATATCTGATACCAAATTATATTACACATTTTGTTTTTTTTTAGATCTGATTCCTACCTGAGGAATAACAGAGAACACAGCAGTTTTAACCCGTCTTTAACCTTTTGATTGTGAGTAAAACATCCGATCTTGATGTAAAATATGTTAATCTGTATTTTTAATTTAGAGTAAAGTATAATTTTTGTAATTCAGTATTATGACTTACTACTGGTTAGGTACTTGTATTACAGGATATTCAATGGATGATTGCAAAATTCATTCTCACTCACAAACTCAAAAGTTCTAAAAAGGAAAACTTGAGGTGTGTAATTCTGGGAATTGAGTAATTTCTGTATTGTAATTGTATTTTTTGACTACACTTTTTGGGGTGGGTTACAATTTCAATTGAGAAGTATTATACTTTTTGTCATGTCTTAAAAAAAGCAAATGGGCTGTACATTAAAAAATGTAATCATTTGATAATGATTCTTTTTGAAAAATTTTGTTTTTTACAAAATGTCTTAAGTAAACAAAAATTTAATAAATGCGATAATCTGGTGGAACACAAATATAGAAAAAGTTCACCAGAGTTTTAATATCATTTATGGCCTACATGCTGCAGTTTAGTGATTCTGTTTGTGATATATTTTCTTTGATTTAGATTTTATCAAAAAAAGGTTGAATCAAGCTTGTATTGATGATGAAAAACTCATTATTTCATTTAGCATTTTAGAAATAATTTTTGCCCCAGTCGTGTGCAATAACTCTTAATAGAAAGGTTGTTAGAGACTTGAAATTCGTTCCTTATGGTAAGAAAAATTTAGACGGCCACCACTATATATAAGTTTTAAGGTGGGATTTCTAACATATGCTGGAACGTTTGATAGAATATCCCAGGAGATGTGTGCAGGAGCCGAAGCCCTTATACGTCTCCGTTCCCACCTCCACACCTCCTGACACGAAGTGTAGTGACTTATTTTTGCCAGGCCTCTTGCCTTCTTCCTCTTTTTCTTCCTCTTCGGGCTCTCGGCCACCTAATCCTCTTCTCGATACTCTTCCTTGTGTCTAGCCCTAGTATTTGTACTTTCCTCTTCCTATTCTTTTTTCTTCCTTCAATTCTTCATACTTTCAAGCCTTTTTAAACTCTGTTTCCCTCTCTCTTTTATTCCAATCCTTCTTGTTTTGTTGTTCTAAAGCTCTATGTTAGTCTCTTCATTCGAAGAATATCTAAGGAGAGCAAATATCTTGGTCAAAACATTACACCTAGCAATAATTTCTAACAATATGATTGACTTTTACAAAACATGTTTATATGATTATATAGAATTCACGATGGAGAGAGCAGCTGAAGTATTTACTAAGAAAATAAAAAAATTCCTAAAAAAAATATTATAAAATAATTAAACTATTAAAATTGGGTACGAACCCCGGGGGTTTTTCAACTAATGGCAGTGATTGTTAACTAAACGTTTTTTAAAAAGGTTAAGAAACACAAGGTTTTATTCTTTTTAATCTGTTTTTCTTGGTTAAAAATCTGTTTTATTAATATCTACATATGTTTGGGATTATCTGCCATACAGTTTTTTAACATTCAAACCTGTATTCAGTGGAATTCTGAACCCCATTATACCCTCATGGTATTTAAATATGAACATCTAAAACTAATTTTTTTTTCCTTCCTTCCTATAACAACTTTTTCTTCCTAAAAACATGTCAATTTCTTTGAAAGTAAAAAAGCCTCTAGAGTTCGCAGCAAAAAATAGTTTTGTCTATTCTCTGGAGAAGAATTATTAATAACAAATTAGTTGCAGTTTGGGTCTGGTGGTAATCGGTGGTATTTTTAAGTTAAGAACCAAATTTTAGGCTTTACAAATTTGTTAAACCACTCCTCATGGAGTAAATTTTTTATTACTATTTATCACAAAGATCGATAGCTCAACCGGTTCGAATTAAAAAACCCATGTTTTTAATTTGTGAATATTTATTTTAAGCACGTTCCATGGCAACTTGTATCCATCCTGTTACACATGAAAACTTTTACAACTATCGCCCTGTGTACCCAATTGGGTACACACCAGGGCTTTTGTAAATCGCGTTGTGCGACCCCGATTGATGGTAAACATTGCTATGGATTTTCATTATTGTGCTTTTATGTGTTTGCCTGTCTTGGTGGTTTGTTAAATGTAATGGCCGTGCTGAAATAAATTTAAATACCTTAGACAATTGTGTACCCCTGTCGGGCACAGCGCTATTTGTCTTAATTTTTCTAGGTACTCGTATTTGAAAAAAAATTTTATTTTGAAATAAATTTGTTTTTGTGGAAAATGGAAAAGCCTACACACATTTCTTGTTATATTTAGACGTTTACTGTAAAAAAAACACAGTTTATTTTTGTCAGTTTATTATTGAAAAAATTCAATGGCAACTAAAAAACGTCCTGAAATAAGCTGTTGTTGTGAACATGTTAAATATATAAAAGTGGAACTGGCCACATTTTCTAATATTATTAAACATATGTAGGGGAAATCATTGCAAAAATCCTGTTAGATATCTTTTTAAATTAGTTTAAATGTCACTGTTACCAATTCTCCATGAATTTGTAAATAAAGAATAGTCTTATTAAACCATTTTAAGGGAAATTGTGGTTTTTTTTTAATAAGTGAATAGAAGTAGCAAAAGTTTTCTTTCAGTGATATATAGCTCAGTGTGTTTCTTGGTGAACAACCATTTCAGTTTTTATTAAAACAATTTTGAATTAGAGTTTACAATATTTGAAGGGCAGAAGTTGGACCTATTGTTTTAAAACAATACACATTTATAATAGTTTTTTTCCCTTCTCAGGTCTAAATTCTTTTTTCAGCAATATTGTTTTTTATTATCTCTTTTTTCAAAACACATTGTATATTTTTTGTATTATATTACGACAATTAAAAGCAGACTATAATAATTAATATAAGTACTAGTTTAAAGGCTATATTTTAAAGTGGGAATATATTTTTTTTTTTTTTTTTTACGGAACCCAAATTAACAATTTGCATTTGAACTAACACACTAATTGTAAGTATAAATAGAAAACTACAGTTAGTGGGAGGAGAAAACAAGATTTTTTGGCACATTTGCCATCATTCAGTGAAACAAAAAAATTAATAACCACTACACGTTTCAAAGATCTGCTGCAATCTGATCTCATTCTTCAGGTTGAAATTTTGGAGGGGGGGGGGGGGGGAACTAACCTATCACATAATTACAAACTAGGGGGCTAAAATAAACAAATCATAACCAGGGCAATTATGTAACACGCCTAAGTCAGAAATTCACAACCACCGATGTGTGTATGGTCAACTACACTAGCTCTAAAAACATGCACTTTAATACAAAACCTAAACATAACACTGACCGAAGAGATCAGATTGTAGATCTCGAAACTTAGTGCGACTAATTTCTTGTTTCATCTGAACGATGCCCAAATGTCCGGAAAAATCCTGTTTCCTCCACAATACTTCCATCGTCAAAAATAAACTTCAAACAAAGTACGTAGTGAATATGGGATTTACTTCATCAATAATAGTGAATTTTATGTGTAATTTAAACAATAAACAGCTGTTTATAATTCTAATTTTTCTGATGGTTTTTTCTTTTCCAGTATAATACTGCAAGGTATTATTAGTTCTATTTGCCACATGTATGGGCGTTAATGGCAGTTGCCGGAGATTTTTAAAGAATAAATTTAGAGGCCACCGTTGGATTTGGATAAGCAAAGGTCGGGTGGGGAGACACCTGAGGAATTTGCCGTCGTCGTTCTATGTCTTCAACCTTGAGGAAAAGTCCTGTCCCCGGACTATGAGCTTCCAACCACCAATACCAGACGTACGTGGCTCCGGATCTGTCGCTTGCTGTTACAAAAAAACTGAAACATACGAAAAAAAGATTCAAAACACGAATGAAGTGTGGCATTTCACGATTGTTCTTTTCACCAAAAAACTACCACCAAATCTAATTTAGTCTGCCATTGTTATGTTTTCAGTGAAAGTAATTTATATATATTGTTTAACATTAATTTTGAGATAAAGGACAATGATTTAATATGTTATTATTTGTCTTGTTTTTGTCTTTTTCTAACTAAAATAGGAAATGTGATAAGTAAAGTCTTATTGACATAACCGTTGAAACCGAGCTTAGTTTTTTTTTCCTCCTTTTGAAATACTGATTCTTTTCTTTTTAGTTATTAATGAGGTAAAAAATTAGTTTATTTTATATTTTAAATAAACTAAATTGTTAACCAAGTTTTAACCTAATTTTTGGCCAGGGTTGTGCTTTGTCCAACTTCTTATTAGCAAATTAATTAGGTTGTGTTCTTTTCAAACTTCCTTATTAGCAAATTAAATTAGGTTGATCCCAACTTCCTTATATAAGCAAATTGAGTTATGTAAAGAGTTCGTGATCTTTAGTGACAAGCACATGCTGAAAAAGAGGGTTCATTGATTGCAATGAAGGAAATTATAAAAATCCATAAAGACATTTTTTGTTTTTTAAACAGATTACTTTACTCCATTAGGACATATACATTCTTCTTTAACTTTCATAGATTTTTTGTACATAAAAGTAAGTTACCCAACACATGGAAAATGTACAAATTGTACAGTAGTGATTCCTAACGGTTTCTTAACAACCAAGCTTGCTGTTTAAAAATTAAAAGTAAATGTTAAGTAACCCATTGATAAATTCTGTGCACTAAGGCATTAGTGTAAAATATTTACACAATCTGATAATCCAAATTTAACATTGGACCTTCTCCAGTTAATAGCATATTTTTTATGAATAAAAACATAACTTGTATTAGCAGGTTTTCCTGAGATAGTAGCATTGATATCTTTCTCAAGATAGCTTGTTAAATGATAAATTTCCACATTTTTGTCCTTTCATGTGGGTTTTATTGCCCAGTGCCTAAAATAATTAAAACCTACTACACAACAAGTCCAGCCTAAAATAAAGGTTTTCTGTGTTAGGATAGTTTTAGGCTACCATGTAATAAAAATTAACCTTTGTAAAAAATCTCGTTTATGAGTGTGTTCGTTTTTTGTTTACAAATGTAATTTAATCTACTGCTTTTTTCTTCTCATTGTCATTAGGGTTACTCAATGTATAAACTTATTTGCTAAAACTCAGCCAACTCCCATGAAGTGACATGGATCATCAATTGATCAAAACTCAGTGTTTCCATATATAAAAATGAGGCTTCATTGCACCAACAATTTCAGGTCTATAGGTCCATTTTTGAGATATTGGTACGGACAGAGTGGCAGACAGAAATATAATTTCTCCGTCCTCTGAGGTGATAGGCTTCACTAATGCTTAGTCAATAAATATGGATCGTTCAATCGATTCCACAAACAGCCATAATCACAAGTGGGTAAACTTTTAAAATAACGCAAAGAACAGAAGGAAAAAGGTCCAAAATAGAAGAACCTTGTAGCCACGACCGTGTTTTGTGATTTTTTGAATGTGTTGTTACCAAAGCACGGTGCTACAATATTTTTCTAAGAGAGGGCAAGTCCTAAAAAGTGCCACCCTTTCCCACTAATCAATTCTGTTCAATGTACTAACATTACGTTTTATGTTGCTCTCTAAATCCAGTTGTAAATAATCCGGATAGGGGGGGGGGTGTTTTGGGGGGGGGGGGGGGGGGGGGGGGGGGGGAGAGTAATTAATAATTTATTATATTATGTGGTATTATTGTATCTATGATTTAAAACTGAAGTTTTTTTACTTTTTGTTTTCATTTGGATGATGAGGGCAAACCAAACAATTTTATATTAATTATTGTATTATTATTTACATTGTAAAACATTACAAAATGATAATTTGTTACCATAAATTCTATACTATGTCAAGATACTATTACTTTATTACCTTACTACTTTTTAAATTTTTTCACAAATAGCACAGCCCGAATATTTGACATTCTTTCAAGTTAAAAACAAAATCCACTAGCAGTTCTTCCAAGATATTTTGCTGCCAAATATATTTATTATATCAAATGAAAATATTATGGTTTTTGAATTGTGGTATTTAAATATATTGATTTCCAACTGAGTGTTTTGTACTCAATTGTTATAAGGTACTTAAAGGTATTTAGTTCTCATGGTGCTTCTGAAATTAACTTAATTAATTTCAGCTTGCTCTCCACCAAAATACTACAGAGACTGGAAGAATTATGAATATATTAGGAGTTACTTGATGTTGTATGGGTGTGTACCTTCGTTCGTCTAAGTGGTTGCTCATAAATAATAATTTATAATATTGTGGTTATGGTAAACATTTTTTATTTTTTAATTGTTATCTATTTCAAGGACTGCCATTTAAAACCCTGTATTCTTTGACCAGTTCCTACTTTGGTTGTTTAAAATCTTGCTGTTGCGGTTTAAATCTTAAAAGATGCCCTACTTAAAATATATAGTTATTATGCATCGAAATACTTTTTATTTTTCTTTGCTATATTATCATTAAGTTATTCAGTAAAACAAATCTGTGAAACGCTATTTTTTTGAATGTACATTATTTAAATATTAAAAAATTGTACCACACTTATTATAAGAAAAACTAAGAAAGTGGTTAAATGCTTATTAATATTTAAAATGACATAAAATAAATGTAAAACTATTTAAAGTTTTGAAATTTGTTCTTAGGGGAGGGAAAATTTTCAATGGTGCAATTTAAGCGTCAGCCATAAAGACGAATGTAAAGACGAATGTAAGAAGTAGTAACTTATTTACAACAGCTCAACTGCCAATAAACATTTTGAGGTGATAGTGGATAATGGACCTTGTAACCTTTTTTACTCATATTTAACAAAAGGGGGGGGGGCGGGGAAATGATTTAACGTGCATCAGCCATTTGTAATCAAAATATGTTTTGTGAATAAAAAAAAGCCATTTACAGAAAGTTTATATTAAAAATTGATTTATATAATAAATTTTTAATTTGTAACTTTTTACTATTGTATCTTTTTTTGACAAATTAAATAAATAATTTGGTTTATTGCTAAAAAATTAAATTTTATCTGTATTCATTCCTCACATCTTGGAAACTACTTTTAATATTAATACGCTGTTTCATTTAGCTTCTACAATTTTTCATTTCATGACGTGTGCTTATTTTGTTTTGTCATTTTGTAAATGAAACTATATTTATCATCTTTAAAATCTATAGTTTTGTAAACTTGACAATACAAAAAGTAAATGAATTATAAATTTTAAATCAGGTTCTGAAATTCATCTCTTTGGAGATAATCCGGGGACATTTCATTCTTCTAAGCTGTGTTATATTATCAACAGATCAGCAAATTACGTCGTGAAATAAAGATAAAAGATATTTGATTGTCTTTGATTGTCTCTTTATAGAGGATTCCAGTCATTAGTTTGCAAGCAATTAGTTTTAATCTCAGGTCAGCTGATTTAATATTCGTTTTTCTTTTAATTCAATGTTCATTGTATGAATAGATCTTGTTTGTTTTTTTTGTAATACACTTCATTTTTACTTGACTATTATCTAGTTATTAACCTAAAGTGACGTTTGGAGAAAATTACTTTTCAAATGAAACCATACATAAAAATTTAAATATTTGGTATACTATTTTTATGTTACACAACTCATTGGCCACCATTTTGGATTGAAAAAAGGTTTAATTAGTTTTCTTTCTTTCTCCACCTAAGATGAGTTTGGCTTAAAATGATGAGTACAAGTTTTGGATTTTAAAAAACTCCAAGAATTGTATTCTAGACCATGGAAATTGGCATAAAAACCTTTTTCTGAAAATTATTTAACATAAATAAAAATTTGTCTAACAGGGTTCTTTTTTGAGGAACTTTAGTTTAATTCACTATATCTTAATCTACGATAATTAATCCACCTCGATTTAAGAGAATCCTGAAATACCCTGTGTATGTGTAATATAAGGTTAGTTTTGAAAGTTTTGAATTCTTGGTGGGTTAAAGGATCAGGGAAATTCTAAAACAATTTCCAGGAAAATCTTTCCTTTTTTGGGAGATTTTATCAGATTTGATGATTGACAACAATTGCAACCGAAATACGGACAATTGGTAAAGAGCTTTTGACAAGGGATATCGTTAATAAACAGTTGTGTTTACATTCTCTGCCACTATCTCTAAAAAATCCCTCTCTATGGAAAAATTGAATTATCGCTTTGTTTCTTACAGTTAGAACACGCTGCTATCCAAATATAACATGATTTTGTTCCTAAAAATCCTACCAAAACCCTATGAATGATAAAATTGTGCTAGAAATCTGACCAGTGTTACACCATACTTGGATTTTAAGTCTTAAAAAACTAGTAACAGATTTTTAACATTAATAAGATACAGAGAAGGCAAAGACAAACCTCAGTTAGAAGTGGAAGAAATGTACCTTGAACAATAAAATAGTAAAACTCATTAGACCACCAAAGGAATTTAAAAAAGGTTTTAAGAATTTAAAAATGCATTTAAGAATAAAAAAATTAAACTGTCTAGTAAAAACGTTCCAGGTTTAAAATGCGTGGGTAACAAAGTACACTTAACACAACGTCAAGAAGAATGTGTGATAACTTGAATAATAATATTCACTTTTATCAAAATGTTACTTTATTTGATGAAATTGAAAGCTTCGCCTGTATTTGAAAAGTTTTTTACAAGGCAGTGCAGGATACGGCTTAAAACTCGAACGTATCGAATTTAACTATAAAAATACAGCTTGGCCTTTCCTGTTTGATCCAAAACCCGCAAGGAAAGAAAACTCCCCCCCGCCTTTGCAGTAATGAGTTTCTAAGGTGAAATGATTTAAGGCTGAGAATAACGAAATTCGGGGGGGGGGCAAAATAAAAATGTTTTAAAAAAAGTTCGAATTCAAGCTTGTCATAGGATACAATATTATATAAAGTATTTATTTATTCACCTTAGTAATAAATGTGGATTTTATTAAAATGGAAAACATCAGCAGCTGCTACTCTGATAAAACTTTGCGGTTTTTTGTACGTTCTGAAGCAGAGGTTGGATTCCAATCCTTAAACCTCAGTTTCACTAATTTTTGTATTATACACTATTGCAAGATATGCAAATAACCGGAATTCGCGAACGTTTTATTACATGCAAATCATACATTGAAATTCCATCAAGTGTTAAAGAAAATGTAAAATTTGAATTTCCCGCGGCCCGCTATTAATAGTTAATCCAATAAATAGTGTTTGAAGGTTGGCACACTATTCTGACATTTAATTTCTCTGCCAATCATTCCACCAATAACTATCAAATTTTTAAAAGTAAATAAATTATTTTGCGCCACTAGTGTTATAATTTGTATTCTCTGGTATCGTTTTCATTATACCCAGCAGTCAAGCAAAAAACAGCTTGACTTTTCAGCAATGTGTCCGGAGCAGGAAACAAACCGTTGAAAAACTCAGCACCGATTGTGAATGCTCTTTTGGAAAAAGCTTCAAGGTAGTGGAAAACGAAGGATTATCCATATTTCCCAAGTCTTTGAGGGTGATTTCAGTCACGTTTTTCGTTCTCCTTCGTATTTGTGTATTGGGTGATGTGTTATTTATTTTCTCTTCCGTACTTACTTAAAGGCATTTAGTTCTATTAAGTGTATTATTATGTTAACATAAATACAACGGTGTCCAGTTCAAGCGGGTATGATTGAATGGCGACTTTTCGGAAAGCCTTTGTCTTATGAATGACAAACCATTAGCCACCCATTCATCAAATATGGGTTATGTTCATCATACGGTATTTATATTGTAGAAAATTATTGGGAGTACTCACCGACTTATTATTTTTATATAGAATTAAAATAATAAAACATTTGACTAGGTTATTCAATAGGGTAACCACGCAAACTAAGTTACACTTTTCGGCTTTGTGGTTTGGTACCGGTGAAAATGGCTACTTGGAATACTAGGGTCTTACGTTTTACGTACTGTTGATAGTTAAGGAATGGTGTAGGCAATGATACCCTGTAAAATTGTGTTGTGAAAATCAAGCTGTATATAAGAAGATAATTGCACCCCAAAAAATAAAACTATGCTGCCACTTGAAACATTTACCCACTTTGTTTTGTATTTCATGATTTAGCAATAAATGTCTGGAAATGTTGGATAGCTAAAATGAGTGGACGGCCATTGTGCTTTTCACTAATTTGTTTTACTTTCGAAGAGAATACAGACAAATCTGAATATAGTATTTAAAATCATTGAGGACAAGATGTGACTCCAACATATTGATGTCTGCTGTTTGTTTAAATAATATAAATTGACGATATATCTCTTAGTACAAAAACAATCAAGACAATAAATATTAACTTCAGACATACAAGAATTAATTGCTAATAATGGTCAATAACTCTATGCACATACGTCGGTTCAAAGCAGTTTCCTTGATTTTTTTTTAAATTCTGCATTTATCGTCTGCCGTGTTGCTGGTCTGTTTCTGTCGTCGTCCTCGTTTCCAATAGTTTATGTCGTTCTCTGGCGAGTGCGAGTTGTTTCCCTCTCCGTCCCTCCCAACTGACCTGCCCGTGTATTTCGTGTGGAGGAAAGGCCTTTCGCCGGGTTATAGTGGTGTTTATATGCCTGATACTGCTTTGGTACCCAAATTATTTTGAAAGCCAACTCCTGGATTTGTCCGGGGGGGGAGCAGCACAAAGGTAACCATACAAACATAAAAATGTGTGTCCCACCTCTAAAAGTTCTTTTAAGGTAGTTCCTAATTCATGCTTTATACATAAGGTTAGTTTTTAATGGTGCAATATTTTTCTAAACGATTATAATGTAGTGTTAAGTCGTAACAGGAGAGAAAGACAATTTTAAATTGTGACTGCGTGTCTATTATGATATGCTCAAAGCCCATAAAATACACGTAAAGGTAAATTGAATAACAGGTTAAAGGGAAAGGTTGACAGAAAGCTCATCTATTCATTGAGTTTCCATTTCTTATCTTGACTTAAAACACGACATATGGATTTGTATAATACAAAAACCATTACAACACAATCAGGATTCCTTTAACTAGGCCTGTTGCCTCTGAATTTCAAATGTTACATAAAACCTAATTTAACTTTTCTGTAGTTTGAGAGCTGTGAATGTTTTTAGAGCAAAGAATTTTAACTTTCCCATAAAAAAAACCGAGACTAAATGTAGGCTCTACCTAAAATCTTAGCACAATAATTAGAATTATATCTTATACATTCATATCTCAAATTAAATTAAAAAAACCAAGAATCAGTCGTCTTAAATTTCATGATGTTACTCTTACTTATGTTATTTGTTTATTTTAATTGCATGGTAAACCACCATATTTACAATAATTGGGACACAAACATTGTTAAACAGTTTTATTTGGTTATAGAATTCACTTAACATATATCTGGTATAGCCTAAGTTGGTAATTTCAGAAATGGACTAAATAGTTCCTGGAGTAAACCGAACATACCATCAAAAATTTGTAACCTGTTGTTACTGAACAACTGGCCCCCAAATTGTTGATCTAGTCACACCCCCTCCCCACCATATTGGTGGTTTTATGTACATCAAAGCCTGTTTGTTTATGGGCAAGTCCATATGAGTGCTTCCCTCTTCTTTTAGTGTTGGTTATTTGGGAATGTTGTTTAAAATTTGTTTGTTTACATTGAAAACACCTGTAATTTTTTAAAAAGTGGATGGACACTACAAATTTGAGGGGCAAAGTATGATACTGGACCCAGGTTTTTATATCTCACCCTATCTTACAATCATCGATACTTTAATGAATAACAGAAAACCTATCAATTGATATCCAGTAATTCAATTTGTAACTCAAGTAATTAATTTATTCATAGCGCTATGTTGTTTCATTCCACTTTGCCATAATTTGTAGCTCTTCGTATTTCCTTTATTTATATGCTTGTGTGCAGATGTTTTTTATTATTATATTTGGCATTTGTTATTGTGATGTGTATGTGTTTTTGTCACTCGTTTATTGTTAAGGATGGTAGTTTGTATTGTGAAGTGTTTTTATTTATTTATTTATTTTTTACTTTGCTGGTTGTTTTATAGATCTTTGTCACCTTGTTATTCATTCTTAGTTTTTTTTTACATTGTCAACGTTATATTTAAAAATATTTTATTAACATTGTTGTTTTATTATATATATTCTCTTTTTTGTTCTTGTGTCATCCATTTATAAGTTTCTGCAATGTTTACTTACTTTATGGAATAGTTTTGTTTTTGCACTGTTATTTATTTCTGGTTTTTTTTGCTTATTCTGACTCAACAATTATTTATCTTTACTACTGTTATATTTATTTTATAATATATAATTATTTATGTACACTATCAAGCATGTCCTAGGAGTATAGAGTCCCAATCGAATGTTTGGCTTGACCCTGTCATGTCTGGGCTCTGTAATCGGTAATTAGGCTACACCTTGCACCTACGTTTATTGTTTATAAAGTGGGTTCTTTGGGGGGGGGGGGGACCGTTTGAAAGGAAATAAAATAAAAATAAAATCAATGTATCTAAAATACTGAATAGTTTTTTGTAAAAATTAATGTGAATGTTCAATAAATTGAAAGGAACCATTAACCATTGATCAAATGTTAAAATTAAGACAGAATGGATAGGCAAAAATGGGCCCATTTTTTATTATTGTATTTTTTAAATAATAAAGAATATTAAATAAATATTAATATGAAAATGTAACAAACAAAGCAAACATATTGAAACCGTGTGAAGAGACCACAGTAAAATCATACTTTAGGTGTTATTTTGTTTAGTAGTTTTCTAAAGTTGAACTATCTTTTTTATTTAAAAGAATCTTAGTTATAGATAAACAATAGTGTTTTGAATATGGGAAATGTGTATAAAAGTTGGTACAGATGATTTATTTATTGTTTAGATTAATTAATATTGGTATGATTTATATCGATGTGTATAATTAATTAAATATTGTTTGATAATTTCAATACTAAAAAAAACTGGAGCGGTGCGCTTATCGTTACTGTTACCTCAAATTTTTTAGAATTTGGGTGATACTAAAAGCGAAAAAAAAACCAATATATCACGGATAAATTATTGGAAAAAGAACAAAACTTTTACACAGAATAAAGTGTTTTTTTTTTAAAACCCTTACCTTTTAAAATTCATCCCTTAATGTAACCACAGAACAATTTGGTAAATTCATTTATGATTATTCACATTCAACCAAATTGCATGGAATAAGGTTGATTGGAAATTGCTGTTCCAAACAATATTCCACATTTAAAAAACTCGTCCATCCTAATTCCAGCCTTTACAAACTTTTGAACTTGACACGCCTTAAATCTCCTAAGACTGACGGTTGGGGAACCTATAAGACCAGCATATTTGCCAGAAAGTTTTATTAATAAAAAGACCTTAATTTTCTGTAATAATTCAAATCAAATCCAAAATCAAAAATTCTTTTATTTGTAATTTCATGGGAGAAGAAAATACAATGGCGTGCCGCTCATGGTTGTAAAAGTCATTTTTCTATATTACAAAAGTGGTATTTTTTTAATTGCTTACAAAGTTTTGATGTTGTTGTTTTAAGTCAAGTGAATTCTTTGATCGAAGTAAAAAATTACCACTCCAGGAGCCATTCCTCTTCGAAGGTTTCCTCTTAAAAATGTTTTTGGTCTGGGAGATCTTTCAGGTAGTCAGGAAGGCACGGTTTTCAAACAATTTTGGTCCCATTGTAGCTTGGCTTCTCTTTCATATAGGCTGAGACGGGTGGTTCGGCAAAATGAGAAATTGTTTACCATGCCTGGTGCTCTGTAATAATGGAGCTGATCCTGTTCTTTGTTAGATTTTTGATTAGTAGGTGTACAAGAATAACTTCCTGGATGTAGAGGGATAACTGATGTGAGTATCATTTAGTTCTTTAAATGTACTTCTTGCAGGAGTCAAGTCGGATTGAGGTTTGGCTAAGATCCTAATCGCTTTTTTTTTGAACTCTACCAGGATACGTTCGCACCATTTTTTGCTGAGGTAGTTTTGCCCCAGACTCGTTATGCACATACTATCGAAGATGAGGCCTCAAAAAGTGCAAAATATAGGCAAATCTCTAGTTAAGTTCTCCCTGAGTATTGGTAGCCTTTAGTCTTTTAAGGGACCATAAGATGCAGGAGTTAATAGTTTTGAACAAATTTTATCAATATGTGGTGTCCATGGTGAAGTTTGTCATCAATAGTTACTGCCCCCAAGTAATTTAGCTTTATTATCTAGGTTCCCAACTTCTGGGAGTCCTGTAAATTCAATTCGCTTCTTCTTCCAAAGTTTAGTTTGTTGAGTCTTATGGTCGCTTTAATTACTAAGTCATTCTGACTTTACAATATTGTTTTGCCTGTATGTTAGAGCGATAAAGGATTTGCTATTTCTCTAGTTCTTGTACTTGTTTATTTGCTATGAGGAGGGACAGTTATTCATCAGCATTACATGAGTACCTGGCTAAGCTCTTGGAGAATAGTTTGGGAAGGACTCGTACTGAGGTTAGCAGAATAAAAAGTACCAGGTCCCAAGACAGATCCTTGAGGGACGCATCTCTACTTAGAGGGAGTGGTGTTGATGTTTACACGATATCTGAAGGTGTTGTTCTTTGGTATAATGATATTTCATACCATTTGCTGTTTCTTCCCCATCCAGGGTAGCTTGCAGAACCCAAGACTGGCTGGCATTTTCCTCTAACTCCCATATTTATTCCTCCTTTTGAATGGAGGATATTTATTGGTTCCAGGCAGATTCAAAATGCTTTAGTAAAAATCCAGAAAAAGGTGCCTTTAGTCCACATGCAGCTCCATCTATCCACTTGATCTTATAATGAATTCTCGTGAGCTCTAATCGCTAGTTGGCTGATAATTGTTGATCTTCCTTTCAGGAAACTCCATGTTGTTGGGTGGGTTTAGGACCATTCTGCTGGTCGGTCAAAATGTGTTAATAAAGCCGGTGTTTAAAATTACTTTTTCAATCACTTTTGAAAACTGTAGAGAGGAAGGTGTGTGATTAGGGATATAAGGTCTGTAGTTGTTGATGTCAGTTGGAGATCCTTTTTTTTAGTAGTTTTGGAAACCACTTTTTGCCCAACTTTAGAGTCTCTAGTGAAACTAATTGCCTTGGGAAGGAAAGTTTTGTTTTGATAATAGATGTCAGGAGGTGGGTACAAGTTCCTCTGATGCAGTCCCCCCCCCTTTCAATCCAAAAGGAAATTTTTGGAAATTGTGAAGGATGTCATCCACCCCAGGCCGAAGGCTTTTGTTTGAGGTTAGAAATGGGCTTCTGCTGTTTTCCTTTCCAGGCGGTACAAGGCCATAACGATAATATCAGGTATTTGAATTCTGTGGCTCAGAGTTGAGTTGGTTTGCTTGTTTGTGCGTAGTCCCATTTCTGTTAATGTTTTGTCAAGCTACCTGTTTGTAAAATATATAGATTAAGGTGGTTTGCATACAAGTAGTGGGTCTGGATTGGAGTTTCCCCATCGAATTTCTAGTTCTATTTGGAGTCTGAAGGTCCTGTCTGTTCCCGGCATACTTTCATAATTTTATCACTTGCCAGTGAAGGGCTTTTTGCCTGTATCATTAGATTGCTTAATGAAATGTGATGTAGCCTGCTGTTCCCCTGAGTTCCTTAAGCTGCAGATCATACGCCCTTGTTTTTTGCAAACAGTTTCAAGTTTGCGTCTATGTCTCTCTTCCATATAAATTTTGTTTGTCCAAGCGCCTTCAGATAGTCAGTTTTGTAACCTATGGAAGTGATTTCTTCGTTTATTCGCCTTTTCTTTCACTACTTTTGTTTCCTTCTATTGCCCTCGTTTTTTTTATAGTTGGACAAGCTGCAATTGAGTGTTCTTACACAACCACATTACTAAAGAACTCCATATGCTTGTTGTACAGCGTCATGGTGTTTTGGTATAACATAGTCCAAAAGATTCGATGAGTAAGTATGTTTTTTACAAATGATGCATTGCATTGTGTGTTTAGTAAAATGTCTACAGGTTGAGCTAGGATAAGGTTTTTTTTTTTTCTTGTATTGCAGGTTTACCAGTGCATAATGTGCGTGCTGTATGGGTCTGACAGACCTTCCTGTTTTGATTATGAGACTTCAAACAACGGTTATGTCCTCTTTCGTTAAGAAGATTTGTGTCACATCTACATCGATTTGAAGATGCAGAGTTTGTGCACAATACTCATGTTGCTGGAAGTTCTAGTCTTACTAAGTGTTATGGACTGGGTTTAACATTTTCTTCAGGTTTCTTCTTTGCAGTTGTTTAGAAACCTGAGGGAGTCTGTCAAATATTTAATATCCTCCTATTAAAAATTATAATGGGATGTTTGCCAGATTGGGTAGAAGGGTTCAAGGGTGTCAGAAAAGAGCATCCAAAGCATAGTCCCACTATTTCCACTTGGACTTTTTGAGGTCGGTAGAGGCCCGAGGATGATAGATGTCTTTATTTTTGAAATTAACTTTTATTAATATGTTGTTCATATATAACGCTTCAGTGGACGTTAATACCCGGTTTGTACTATTTTGTGTTGAGTTCCCTAGCTCTTTCATTAGTATATATGGCTACTCCCTCCTTTCTTCTTGAAGTTTTTTTCTGGAGAAGCCCCCAGCAGCTACGCAGATATCCAGGGTAGGTCTAGTGTTCAGGAGCTGGTCATTCTTTTTATCCATGTTCACTCGAAGATAACTACATCAGGTTTAATTTTTTTGAAGAAGATGGTCAAGTCCTGTTTAATTTTTGAAAGCTTAGTGAATCCATATTTTGATGTAAGATGGTTAGTTTAATTGGTTTTCACCCTTTCTTATGTTTTTTTTCTGAGGGAAAAGCCTAAAAAAAATTTATTAGATTTTAGAGGAGCTGAGAGGGTTGGTATTGTTTGAAGAATCTTCCTAAAAAAGATTCCACAATGGTGGGTGAACATCTGCTCTGATACTTAGGATTTGCTGTCCCTGGAATATGGGAAGATCGTCTAGCAACCACAGGGAGTGGATGATGTATCTGTAATTCAATGTTGTTCAGTATTCGGCTCTGATCACTGTGGTTCTTTGTCATGAGCTCCATGTAGAAATCTTATATTATTGGTATAGAATTCCTACTATAGCCTCAACATCCTTGCCTCGTGGTTTTTGCATTGACTTGGGTGGTTCTCGTAGGCATACGTAGGCTGTAATGTTAGAATGTGTTTTATGCATCTTTGCCCATTTTCTTTTTGTTTCTCCAGGAAAGCGCAGGTTACTGGAAGAAATATTGGTGAGCATTTCTTTTCCTGAGTCTTTAGATTGGAAAAAGTCAGGAGTTTCAATTTTGTTTTTGGCTGAGTTACTCTAACTTTTTTGGCCATTTGGAGGGGATACGCTAATTTGGCTGGTTTTTTGGTCTGTACTTATTTCTATTAGAATATATGCGTGGATGGTGGCCTTTGTTGAGTTTTATCAGTGTAATTTTGAATTTGGTACTTGAGTGCTTTCATGGTATCCTCAATTTAGCAAATATGTTTAAACACCAAAGATGGCTGATGATTAAAAGGTGACTTCAAAATAAGGTGACATTGTTCTTGTAAACATTTATTATACCTAAAGAAAGGTATAATCTGTACCCAGGGGATCACTTCTGGCTGATTTATACCTTCCAGTTAAACCTACCACTGGGCACAGCAAAAAACGATGTATCACTTAAATCTGGGCAATCTTATGGATGTCCAGGAGCGGCAGGCAGATCACTAAATATAAATGTCAAGATTCTGGGGTGTAAGGGTAATTCGATAGGTTCTAATCTACTGCAGGAGATGACTGTTGGAGTTGGTGGGGTTTCGTTCCCCAAGTATCAGAGGTTCTTGCTAGCCCTGAACAAGGTATGCCACCCCTGGCTGCCTTGCTTTGACTGGAGGGGCTGGTTCAGAGCTGGCCTTTCCCTTCTTCCATAGGTACATGGACTTAAAAAAAGCAAATAAGCCTATATAGGTTTTGGAATAAGTTAACTGGATTAGATTGGAGACAACTATTGTTATTTCCAAAATAATGACATTGATATTATTATTATTATTTATTGTCAATAATCAATAATAATATTAATAATATTTTGACTAGTTTTGACTAGTTATTATAAAGAATGCTGTTTAAGGAAATTAAAATAAAGGACAGTAGCTGGCCAAAGTTAATAAGTCGGTTTATGCCAATTGAATCAATTAAGGAATTTAGTAAAAACATTGTTACAAAAGTTAAGTTAAGGTACACTGGTACACCAAATTAAATTTAAAAATTAACCAAATTTACACAAACATAGAAAAAGTAAAAATGAAAGCAGAAAACAGACCCACCAATGCAGCAACTTCTTCAAACAAATACAAGGCAGCTTGGGGACCATAACATTAAATATAAAACAAATGGTTTAGCAAAAAGTAATAAAATAAACATAGATTGTAGTGATTTTAAGGACTTCTTTATTAATATTATATAAAAATAAATGCTAGTAAAAACAATATCAAAGTGCTATGGATTTCTGAAACAATTTACGTTGCACAGGTTATAATTAAGAAAAGTATTTTCAAATCCAATTGACCAAAGAATCAGATATAATACAATTAATTTGCATCTATAAAATTTAAGCAGCCCTTCAGGAAAATGATGATTATTTTGGATTATCAAATAAAATTATAAAACCTATCATTGATATAGTTTTAGGACTGATAACATTTTTGTTTAATTGGATATCTGTAGGAGTCTTCTCAAGTCTATTAAATTATACAAAAATTGTTCCAGATTACACGAAAGGAGATAAAGCCGAACGTTCCTATTTCATTGGTACCAATTTTTTAGTAAGATCTTAGAATATTGTTAAAAAAAAAAAACAGAGTTGCATACATTTTTTCCTCACAACAATCTATTTTGTAAAGAACAATTAGGATTTCTTCCATGCATAAGTACAACAAAAGCGATCAAATAAGTAGTTGATAATATTTGGTTAAATTTTGAAAATAGATTAACCTCAATCTGCAAAATTAATTGACCTAAAAAGTATTTTGTCTGCCATGAATCATAAATTACTTCTGAATATGATATGGCATACAAAATAACCCTGTTAAAATTATCGTCTTCTTATTTGTTAATAGGAAACAAATGATAGTCATAGGAGATAACAAATCAAGCTTTAAAAACATACAGACAGGAATACATCAGAGATCAGTCCTCGACCCCCTTTTTATTTATAGTAGCAATCAATTATTTTGCGTACAATATTCCATGCAGTTCTGCGTTGTTTGCAGATGATACCATTCTTATAAATTGTAGTAAAAACTTAGTTAGCCTCACATTGACTGAAAGAAATTCAATGAAATTAGCATCATAATGGGGTAATAAAAGACTTTTATTAACCCTGTAAGCGCTACCGGTTCGCAATAGTGACAAATTAGAGTACTGCTGGAGCGAAATTGTAAGTTTGCTATTTGTACACCCAAGATATCAAGTCATGATTGTTTGTGTGAGCAATGAGATGTTAGAAATAGCTTATCAATGCATTTATTCACCCTCATTTGAGAGTAAGATTTGGTATAATTCTCTGGCGAAATTGTAGTGGCTCTTTAAAGTTATTAGCAGATAAAGCTTTAAGAGTTATGAAGAATGCAATAGACTATCATGTCTTCTTATATTTAAAAGAATTTAAGATCATGACTTTGCTTCGTCTTTAAAATTTATTGAAATTTGATTGGAGTGAAAGAAAACCTAGATAGCTTTATAAGTAGGTAGTATGTTCATGGTTTACATATATATGAAGAAATATTTTTGCTTGATCTAGAACATACAAGACTTGGGAAAACCCAGAAGTAGTAATTTATTTTTAATATTAATTCTAATTATTTAGCTATCTGAAATGTTACATTAAATAAGTTTAAAAAAGTATAGAAAAATTACCAATAAAATAAAATATTTTTATTCTCTTAGTTATTATGTGACCTGAGATATGTTCTTTCAGTTTTTAATGATTTTTGTTTTTTAATATTTTTATACATTTTATTGTTTTTTTAATGTATTACATTTATATTGGTTTTGTGTAAATAATTTATTTAGATTCAAGTTTTATTTAAATACCCTTTCTAGTGTAAAACATAGTCTTGTTCTAGTCTGTTACTACTATATGTTGCTTTTTAAATATTCAGTTAAGATATTTTATTTTTATTAGACACCCTTCACTAGTATAAAACATATTCTAGATACAGTCTGTATCAGTAAAATAAAATAATATTGTGGACTTTGCCTATTGCAATGAATAATTTTATGCTTAACAATGATAAAATATTTTTGACCTATTGTACTAGGATTTTGATTATAACAGTGACATTTTTTAAGAAAAAAAGCATGAAATATGAAAATGTATAGAAAAGAACAGCACAAAATATATTAAAATATCTGAAAGATATGGAATGTAAGCTAATTACATTTTCAGCCCTTAAGATGACCTTACTAAATGGTGGATTATGAGCTGAATGTGGACTGTAGTGAAACAGTCTTGAGTTTTTACCCATAAAAGAATTATGTGAAATCTGTCATTTAAATGTCCTTGTTTTGGATCATTGAATTATGGAAGATTTATTTTAATGTAAATAATACACCTTTTGTAATTGTTATTTTTTCAATTTTGATATTGGTAATGGTTGTTTAGACAAAACTATTTTACTGCGTTGTTTAAATATTCCAAAAGTAAAAACTTTATACGACAAAACGCAAAAGGATTTTGATGTGTATTAATCATATGTTTAAAATTAGACTCCTCCCATAATTATTTACCCAAAAAAACCAAAAAAATATGGGCATAAAAAGTGTGTAAGGTTTAACATTGTTATTATGGGGTTAAAATTGAAATGACCATGGCTCCTGTTGGTTATTTTGCTTCTATGATGGATTCAAGCATCTTTCTGTTATTTGAGTTTATAAATCTTTTTGATGAAACCTAGTTTATTTGCCTTGTGTGGTTGATAAAAATATTAGTTTGAGTAACAAGACCGAAGATATTGATAACCAATCAATAACTCAGTTGTTATTATAACTGTAATTAGTTATAATTATAATTGTATCATTGATTCCACAATTAAAATTTAATTAATCATAACCAAACTATTTGATTTGTACAAATAAGCATGTTACTTATAATCTTAATTATGACCAATTTCAAAACGAAATGTAATGTACTATTATGTAATAATGATAAACATGTAACCGTTCATTATTAATTATGGTGACTCCATATATGATATTCAAAATACAAAACAGTAAAAAAGTTCTCTACTTATTGACAAAGTTGATGTTTTTAAACTTGTATTTTTTATTTCAAGGTCTATTAAGGCCAACAGGGAATAAGCACATATTGAATAGCATTGTTTATAAAAAACATTTGAACTACATTGAAATGTTAATATTTTTCTCTACCCCACTTACTACTGTTGGGCGTTTGATGTGGGGATGTTTTTTATTTAAATAAAAAACTTGCCCATCTAGTCAGGCTACAATAAAAACTATATAGGACTAAACACTTAAACTAATGGTCCAGTGTAATCGATAGATTTAGAAAGGAGTTTTGAATAAATAGTTTCATTTGGAGTTGGTATGTAGTTTTTTTTAAATTTCAGATTCTCATGAATTGAGTAAACATTCAATAGCGTAAAACATGTTAAATCTACAGAATTTTTTAAATGGGCAATATTTTACCAGCATTTCAAAATTTACCCATTATGAATACTGAGAAACTGCAGCCAATAAGGTTCAGAGGGGTTATCATGGTTGACCTTTAATGAAAGATTACGTGCGGTGCTCGTACTTAATTTGTTAAACAGTCAATTCTGTCTTGTTTGTGTACACAACCGTGAGCAATTCTGGTCCAGATCACTTCAGATTCTGCCTGTATTTTTGAATTTGAGGTATGTTAAGCCCAAGAAAACATAGTTAATTTGAGTCAAAGCATACTTTAAATGCAGTAATCTAATGTAAATTTTATTAATAGTAATAATAAATAAGTAAAATATTTTTGTAGACTACCTGTTTAAATTTTTTAACAATTTCATGGCATTTGGATAATTGATGTATTGAAGTCATATTTAAAATTTCAAAATATACAGAAAATCTAAAAATTAACTACTTTTAATTTATTTTTGTCTAACATTAACATATTAATTAAATCTCTTAGTACAATACGGGCATCGTAAGTACCAAAAGTACCAGCTGTTACATGGTCACCAAGGCATGACACGACTTTGAATCTCTACTCCGGACATAAAAGTTTATAATCTCCTAAAGACAAGCTCACTTAAATAAAACATCTTCTGTTTCTCTTGAAACACAAGTTTCAATATTGAACACAGAGTCCACTGTTGAACGGATAACACCTTCAAGACAAAGTGTTGGGACTTGTACACGTATGGTTTTGTTTAGCACTAACATAACCGAGGTCCAATTTGTCATTATAGCTTTCGTATTGTTCATATCGGATGTTTGAAAAACACGATTTCCTTATTTTCTTAACTCACCACAGATTTTATCTAGAATAAAGACTAAGAAAAATTTGTATGTGTTAATAATTTAAAATAGTTTGGAAAGTTTAACTTGATAATATTGACAAGAAATGGTTTGAAAGAATGTGTTGTATTGTAATAATTTTATAATTTGTCCACTTTCTGTTTAATTTATTTACATAATTTTTGTTCAGAATAAAATTTTGTACTATTGTCATCTAAAAATGGTGTCTGTGTTTATTCATAAATTGTCAATATATACAATGTGTATAAATATGGTGTTTTAACATACATTGTAGATATCCCTTTGCTTATTGGATTTAATTCTTGAAAATTAAACTCTCCAATAAATAAACTCTATTTTTTGAAAAATTTTGTTTTCAGTTATGCAGGTCTGATGATGCTTTCATTGAAAATGGAAAGCTTTACAAATGTAAATTTTAATTATAGGAGTGTTTGATTTTCAATGATGTTTTGACTTGGTTTTTTTTACTGAGTTTTGCAAAAGCTGCAGAATTTACAGTTTTACATGGTTTAATTTTTCTCTGGCTGAACCTAATAACAGCATTTCCAGATTTGTGTCTATATAAACTGTAAAATGTAGAATGTAATTATAAAGTTTGTGTATTTTTCATAGTATTAATTTCTTTGTATTAAAGTATAAAATTTTCTTAAGAGGTTGAATTGTCTTGATAAAAAAATCATAATTTTTTTAAAATTTCAGTTAAGAGGGTAATGATTTAACTACAAGTAATGAAAGTAATGTCTTGTTTAAATGCGTATTACATTTGATTAATCATATAGTCTTTATTCAACAGCTGCTTATTCATTATCACCAGTTCTAATGCACATTATTTGACAAGGTCAGGATTTGTTGTTAATTATAATTATATCAACGGTAGGCTATATATTGACTAACACCTAACTACTTGTATTATTAAATATTACATCTTTTAATGTATGTGTTAGGAATCAGTGCAAAATTTTTCATAATTTAACATATTTCTTTTCTAAATTCCCCCAGTATTTTGTGTGTTTGGTAAATTGCCGCACAGATGGATTTGTTTTTTCCCCCCCATTTTATTAGGGTTTTGAAATATTTTATAGTATTTATATGCATAGTTTCTATAAAGATGGTCCTATAAAATATAATTCTATTTTGATATTATAGTATTGTTTTGACATTTATAATTCTATTTTGATATTATAGTATTGTTTTGACATTTTAGAAAGAACATTGGACATATTGTGTCATTGGACTTAAAATTAATAAATACTATTTAAAATAAAACTCTTAGCAAGATGGTGGTACTATACAAGTCCCCTCCTCTCTCTAAACAACTAAAAAACTCATCAAGAGAGTATAATGATTTGGAGATTAACCATTTTGGCTTCAAGTTCGTTTTTCTCCAAACATTGAATGCCTCAGACAAATCACAGAATAAATAAGAATACATTCATATAGAAAAACTATTTTCCAAAAATTTTTATCAGGTTTATAGGCCTATGCATTAATATTAGATGTTAATTAAACACAATTAATTAAGACATTAATATATTAGTGTGAAAAAGAAACATTAAAGTTTATTTATTTTTCGTATATTCACTCAATAATATCTTTTCAAATCTCACTTTATGGTGCTACTGCTGTAAATAATCTAAATTCTATTCTAAAAAATACAGAAAAAAACTATTAGAATAATTTTTAAGCTTCATAGTAGAACATCCGTTAAGAAATACTTTAAAGAAGAAAATATGATGGTTTATGGGATGTATATTTATGAAACTATTTTGTCAATTAAAAGCAAAACTTCAGCAACTGGAATTGGTAGGAGATAATCAACCATTTCACAAGAAATCGTAATAATGTAATAATAAGCCCCCATACCTTGCAAATGTTTAGAAAGAAACCAAAGTATATTGGTTCAAAAATTTTATAACAATCTTCCTATTGAAATTAAGTCAGAGGCTATATTCAATAAATTCAAAGTAAAATTAAAAACGTTTTTCATCAACAAGGCTATATATTCCTTGAATAAATTCCTGTGATGATTCTCGGGGTAGGGTACTCCATAAATAATAGTTTTGTGGCAAAAGCTGTCTTAATTGTAACCTTTTAACTGTAATAATTGTATTTTAAACTTTCTCTATTTCCAGTGATATATCTTGTATTTTCTCTATGTATTCTGTTTCTTTTTTTTTATCTAATAAGGACTTGAATCCTGACCACTATTCTTGTATATACGTGTGTATGCTAAATGAATAAAGCTGTTTTGGACTGAATTTGAATTCTATTGAACATTGCACATTGGCAGTGAAATATTTGCGTAAAATGGTTTTGATTAATTTGATATTGTCAATCAGTGGTAATGGCTTTAAGGTGTTACAATCTAGAACGTAATGTACATACTTACAATCTAGGACATAGTGTACATACTTACAATCTAGAACATAGTGCACATACTTACAATCTAGAACGTAGTGTACATACTTACAATCTAGAATGTAGTGTACATTCTTACAATCTAGAACGTAGTGTACATACTTACAATCTAGAACGTAGTGTACATACTTACAATCTAGACTATAGTGTACATACCTACAATCTAGAACGTAGTGTACATTCTTACAATCTAGAACGTAGTGTACATACTTACAATCTAGAACGTAGTGTACATACTTACAATCTAGACCATAGTGTACATACTTACAATCTAGAACGTAGTGTACATTCTTACAATCTAGACCGTAGTGTACATACTTACAATCTAGACCGTAGTGTACATATTCAGTATGACAGAGAGCTCTGTTGTTCCAGACTCATCGAAGCCGTGGTATCGGGTAATGGGAGACAGGGATTGGAGGCCTTTCATCTATGGAGGACTTGCGTCATGTACAGCTGAGTGCGGTGAGTACACGAAAAACGTATTCATCACGGAAAAGTTTTAAATGTACTTTTGAAGAGCACATCTATAACAATTTAGTTTGAGATTATACAAGGTGTCTCGTAACTCTCTGGACAAAGGTTATACCATGTTATTGCTGAGGTCAGGACAAACATATTTCACCATATGAACATAGGTTATGTGTTTTTTATTTAAAAAAATAATATCTCGTAAACCAATAAACTAAATTATACCAGATTTGGCTCAAATTATGAAAATAATGCCAGTTACTGAAAAAATATCATTAAATTATCTTTTGTATTTTCAAATTGGCAGCCATAAATCGTTTTAAAATTTGAATATCTTTAAAACCAGGAGTTTTTCTCAAGAATAACAGTTTTTAGAGGATGTTATTGCAAATATAATGACACAAAAATGATTTAAATTGAATAATAAATAATTGATTTAGAGCAGATTTACTGTAGAAAGTTATGGCCCATATTGAGAGTTGCTGCTTATTAAGTTTTTTGTATTATTGGCTATTCACTGAGAACCTCAAAGGGGGCCATGTCACAGTAAATTTGCTCTAAATCAGTTATTTATTATTCGATTTAAATAATGTTGGTGTCATTAGATTTGTGATAATATCCTCTAAAAACTGTTATTTATATAATTCTTGAGAAAAACAGCTGGTTTTGTAAGATATTCAAAGATTAAAAGTTTTAATGGCTGCCATTTTGAAAATACTAAAGATAATTTCATGACAATATTTTTTATAGTTGGCCTTGTTACATTTGAACCAAATTTGGTATAATTGAATTTATTAGTTTTTAAGATATTAATTTTTTTATAAAAAACATACATACAGACAGATGGGAAACTAAGCATCAGAGACCCATGTTCATATGATGAAATGTTTGTCTTGATCTGGCCAATAACATAGTATACCTTTGTCCAGAGAGTTACGGGACACCCTATATAATGTCGTTGTTTATGAACCTGAAGTTGTTCAAGATGTCGGTGGTAAAATACAGGTGTTAATATTTTAGAGAGTGCAACGTAAAATTATAATTAGTCACAAACATTAATACATTACATTTTAATTAATAACATTGATACTCTACTTTAGATATTTTTCTTGATGGATGCTTTTTTTTCGAACATTAAAAAGATACACTGATATGAGTACGTGTGTGATTGGTTTAGTTGCAATTTAATTCGTATTACCCTAATAAGATTTGTACATCCATCGTTGTAATATTATTTAAAATGAGCTTGTACTTGTGAATTTTACTGAGTTTTACTGTGAATTTTTATAATTTATATCTTTTTAATCTCTTCTTTTGCATTAAAATTAAGAAAATTAAGAAATTAATTTCATATGTTAAACCGTGGCTTTTTGTTAAATGTGTTACTATGTGTAATAGATTAAATTGCATAATACTCTTTGCTGAAATTTTCAGTGTAATGTTGCATTCCCAATTCAAGTATGAAAATAAATATATGAGTTAGTTCTAAATAAAGATAGTTAACCATTCAGGTTTATTTATTGATCTATCATTTTAAGTGTAATAGAATTAAAAAGTAATATGAGGAAAAAGTTTTATGATATTGCCCATTAAAAAGTAAAATGTAAAATGACAAATTTTTTAATAAAAATTGCCCATAACTTCTATACTACATATTTTGTAAAAAATAATTAGGATTTAAACGATCCACTTATTCCAAGAAAAAAAAAATTCTATGATTGGTTTGAGATAAGGAAATTTCATTTTTCCTCTACAAATTTGACTGTAGGATCTAACTTTATTTTTGAAAGTGAAAGCTTAAATGATGCCAGGCATGTGAATTCATTTTTGTAATTAGAATCAGCAGTTTGATTTTACAAGAATACCTATCTTGCAACAAATTTATTTTTAAAGAATTTTGACTCTTTGGAAAATATATATACAGACATTAAGCAGTTGGGAAATAAAACACTTGCGTATTAAATATTTAAAGTTTGTCAATGTTATGACAATCTTCCGTCGTAGTGGCATTTCATAAATAGACTAAGTAAATGAGTCCACTTCTGTCTTGGGCAGAGACTATTAACAAGAAACACCAGTCTCATAACTTTAACAGCACTAGAATCACGTGTCTTGTTCATGTCAACTATTACATTGTGACAGATATATCTTCTTTTAAGCTATAAATAAAATCAAAATGTGTTATAATAATTTGAAAGAATGTTCTATCAGCATGTCATTTTGGAGCTTGTTAAAGGATATGAATGAACAAAATATTAAAAATTAGCATTTGTTTGTATAAAGTAATTGTTTTTCTTAATTTAGGCTACTCAGTTTCTAATTAATAATGGATTAAACCTATCAAAACATAAAATTTATAGTTACATAAAAATCTTTATTTTTCTAAAAAAAATTCTAAGAATAAATCGTTAAAATAACCGTAAACGGACAAAAATGTTTTTATATTTATTCTGAAACAGCAATGCTGATGAAGGGTAACTATTAATGTTTAGTTAAATTATTATTGTTTAGGAAGATTAAAATAAAATAATCTTAGAAATATGCTTGAAAGATTATACCTAATGATTGTCAGTGATCTTGGAACACTGATAACATTGCCTTAATAAGCAGAGAGCTAATTTCTATTGTTTAAGCACACAACCTGGTCTTTTTTTTCGATAAGAGAAATTTTTCTTAGAAAGAAATGGATCATCAGCTCTGCTACTTTTTGTGGAAATTAAAATGGTAGTGTATCATCATGTTAAAAGTATCAGATGATTATTTATTTTCTCATAATTTAACATTAGTAATAAGATTTTTGTAATTATTTTTGTGAAGGAATCAAGTCAATTATCTAGTTTCTCGTTAATGAATTTCATTTTAAGACTGCTGATTAGATGCATAGGGTAGAAGAAATATCATTAATTTTACTGATTAACCAATTTCGTAACATTAGCGTAATTAAAATAAATGCTTAATTATTATCACATATTTTCTCCATTGAAGAATAGTACAAACTAGTTCATAACTACTTTTTCGTACAGGAACGTTTCCTATTGACACGACCAAAAACACGTCTTCAAATCCAGGGCCAGAAGATAGACGGACAGCACGTGCGTCTGAAAGTATCGTGGTATGACCGACGCTTTCCTGCAGATCGCACGTCAGGAAGGCTTCAGAGCGCTCTACTCTGGGTAACTCTCTTTCGTTGTAAATCATCGGAGTCTATGTGATTCCCATAGATTAGGACGTAACATTTTAAATGCAAAGCCTAGATTTCCGAGTAAAGTTTTTGTTGAGTTCATCAAAACAGGTCATTTGTGGTGAGCGTAAAAGAGAATGGGAGTGCATGGCCAGCACGTGGTCATAGTAGACTTGTATGGCTGTGGTCTGAGGGGTCAGATTCTTATCTCTAATTACTCACACACTGAATTAGTGATAGCCGTATCAGGCCACGTTCTGCTTTGTCTGTACAAGTTATTTTTTGCTCCAATCATCGTCATTAATGAGCTACTAAAATAAAGTTATATCAGTTAAATTCCTCGCAAGATTGATGTGTGAAAAAATAGCAGCCCACTGGTCCACTAGATAAGTGTGCGAGGTTTTGCCGATCTGATGGGTCAGGTCAAGTTCTGATCTGGTTTGAACCAGTTATTTCCAGAACATCTGTGTGATTAATGCTGTACAAATGGTTTGACAGGTCCAATCAGTTTTTTTCTCTTTTATATTAATTATTTTTTATGGGGAAAGTATTAATTGGTAGTTAAGTATTTAGCATGTTGGGGAATAAGGACCTAAACACAAATCCAGTAAAATATAGTACTTTATTTACAATTTGATTTAATTAAATAAATTTATTGTAAAATAAACAATTATGACGTTATGGTTGAATCTTCCTAAACATAGTATAGTACTTTTCTAGAGTTTGCTATTTTTAGGATCCATGCTTTCAAACATATATTTTTGAAATGAAATGAAAAATGTCTTTATTAGAGGCAAAGTTAGGACTATAAAGTCCTCTCTACCACTAAAAGGAAATGATACCTTGTTAAACAAAAAATAAACATGTTTGAAATTTGTATGCTTTTTACATATTGAAATTTAAATTTGTACTGTAAAGTAACAAATGGTATAAATATAAATGGATTGTTGGTAGGATTTATCCGGCAGTGATACGGCAGGCGACGTATGGCACAATCAAGTTTGGCACGTACTACTCGTTGAAAGCCTGGCTCACAGGAGATCGCACAGAAGATGACGTGGTTGTGAACGTGAGTTGCGCGGTTGTGGCGGGCATTGTGTCCAGCGCCATTGCCAACCCGACAGATGTACTGAAGGTGCGCATGCAGGTGTTGGGCATGCAGGCACAGAGTCTGGTGTGCGCAGCGCAAGACTTGTACAGGCACGAAGGCGTCAGTGGACTATGGAGGGTAGGTTTTATACTATATATCATACATAGTGGTTAACAAAGCCAGATTTTATAGAGTTTCTTAGTCATGTGATGGTTCTGTCCGAAATGAAAT
Organism: Homalodisca vitripennis; assembly: GCF_021130785.1. Lineage (NCBI taxonomy): Eukaryota > Metazoa > Arthropoda > Insecta > Hemiptera > Cicadellidae > Homalodisca > Homalodisca vitripennis. The sequence goes on along the minus strand of NW_025781136.1, from coordinate 10,653 downwards.
AAAAGTAACTTAAATTTATTTAATCTTGTTAAATGTTGTCAACTCTATCTTCTTAGTTTTAGTAATAACAAAAATCACATTAAAAACATTTCGTACAACAAAATCTAGTGTCAAATGTACAAGATGTCAAAGTAGACTTTAAAGACAAAACAGTCCCCCAACATGCTGCAAGCCACACCATCACCAACTTCAATAACCGTTTTAAATACACAATAGTGAAATCATTATCAAAAGACTGCAATTTCTCACAGTTAAGAAAATGGGAGCTGGCATACCAATGGGTAACAAAATCAAGAAATCCTCCAAACCTAAACCTGAGAGAAGTCCCTCCCTCCACTCCCTTCAGCAGACTAACAATTTTCATGGATATTTAATATAGTACTTTAATACGTTGTCAACAGTTATAAAGTGAGAACAGTGTGTACTTTTAGTATACATATTTTTATATAGCAGCATATTTGATGTACAGATATTAATATACTGTTGAACAATAAATAAAATGTGATTTTATTTAATGTAATATCATGTAGTACAAGATTATTACATATAGCTCTTAGTATTCATCCTGACAAATGAGTCACAGAAGTAATGGTTAAACAAAAATATGATGTAGAAGGGTTTAAGAATCTTTATTGTTGTCCCATAACGATTGTTATGTCTAAGTCCCAAGGTCAAAAGGGCTAAGTTATTCATATATACAATATAAAATGACCATATAAAACAATAAATTGTTACTTATGGTGAGAGGTGAAAGTCAAAGAACTAAATTTAAATTATATTTAAAGGATAAATATGTCTATGCTACATTGTAATATTTTCTCCACACTATGAAAGGCTTTTTGTTTTAGCTGTTTCATTACTACATTCATAAAGTTTTTACAGGTAGCATCTTCTCAGTTTGACTACCAACTTTATCCTTTGATAATAGCTGTAAAAAACTTCTGATTTGGTTGGAAAAAATGTTGTCAGAATTGAATGTGCTAAAAATTTTTATTTGCCCTACCAATAGATGTTAGAAGTATAAAGTATAGTTAATATTTTACTACCTTTGCAATTACTTCCTGGAAACTTTTGAAATGAAAGTATGGTAAACCCGTGTTTGTCCACAGGGCGTAGGACCCACTGCGCAGCGCGCGGCTGTCATTGCCGCCGTGGAGCTCCCTGTGTATGACTTCAGCAAGCACTACTTCATACCTTACCTGGGGGACAGTGTGTCCAACCACTTCCTGTAAGTGCTTTACATTTTACTGCTAAGTTCGTGGTAGGTTGGCACAACTTATAAAATGTTCCAGGTCTTTTTTGTTTGCCCACACCAAACTACTCAAACTTTTTTATAGGTTTGTTTACATTCTAACTCTTTCAGGCGTTTGTGAACAGAAGATCTATAATTTTATCCTCTAAAGTGATAGACTCCATCTCAAGGGATGTTTTTCTTTCAACGCCATCAGCGCGGGGCAGCACCGAAGCTGCTGGTGTGTATGATAGTCTCATTATACAGGGCGAATAAAAAGTATGGATCAATTATAATTTTTTATCGACCACACATATGTAAATCAAACTCAGTATAGCTCTATAGGGTACATAACTTCACTTTTCGATTAGTATCACAAGATTTCTTCTACCTCTTGTACCGAATGGACGAAACACATGGGGTTGGATACTGCTGAGGTCATAGTAATGAATTCTCGATTTGAAAAGTTTACTTATATGTTTAATTGTGGCAAATAATCATAAAAGCACCGCTTTTAGATGTTAAAAATAAAATAATGTATTGCCACGTTGCTGCCAAATAGAGTGATAATGTACTAAATGATATCATGGGGGTGGGCCTAATGGTTCCAATGTTCTTAGGAATTTTTCATATGAACTTAATATTAAAACTTAAAAATAGACTTCCCTTCACGTTGATGTCGACTCACAAGCGCGGGCGTCAGCATCTTGGCTTGGACTTTGCAGCTGTAGTCGGAAAAAGTGAAGTTTAGCAGACTAGAAGTTGTACTCATAGTTAAAATCAAACTCAGAGACTCGAAGTTAAATTCGCGGACATGGCACGTGAGATGTTGCTCGGCATCAGGAACGGCAGCTACAAAGTTCATGAGAGAAAAAATTAATACGTGTGCCAATTAGGATATTAATCCGCCCAGAATTTATTTCCAAGAACATCGGATGTAACTTATATTAACCAGTAACAAGTATCAGGGTTGTAAAAATATGTATTATATAAAATATAAAGAAATAACAGTATACCCAGCAGCACTACCAAATTTTGGACCTGACTTAAAATGTTTTAATGCAAACTCCTGTCAAGTTACACATTTCAAAGGTCTTTATGAAAGAAAAATTGAGAGTGGAACTTAGTGGTTAACTATCTCAAGCCACTACAAAGTGGTGGTTTGATCCAAATTTAAAATATCCTTATGCCTAAGTTTTAAACAAAATTATGATGTTAACACTCGGGTGGATAAACTATTCTTTATCATAAAAGTGAAACAAATAGATTTTACAAGTAGAAATACTTGTAAAATCATAGTTCATTCAGCTTACTAACCTCAGTTTTCATAACTACATCATATCCTCATAAAAAACACAATACATTGAATTGAATTTTAGAATATAAACTGATTTTAAAATTAGTATGTATGATAAAGCACAATATTTTCTTAAAATTATAAGAGTAATGTAGAAATATTAAAATTATATATATATACAAATTATAAATTTTGTTTTATTTCAGATCGAGTTTTCTTGCCAGTTTAGGGAGTGCCGTAGCATCCACTCCGATCGATGTTATTAGAGTGAGTAGTCCTTTATTTTAGTTGTAAATTAATTTCTAAAGACATGATGGGTAAAGCTGCAATCGCCTTAGAGTATAGAATCAGTTATTAACAGTGCATGTTTGGTGTGAATTAAATACAGGAAAACTGTCTTTTACTTTGATTTACCAAACACAAAATACTATAAGTACACTAAATCAGTACTTGGGTCAAAAAAAAGTCTGATTATGAAAATTTGATTAATGTTGTTTGATTAATAATTTGATGTAATTTTACACATAAGTACCACTGTGTTCTATGTCTCTACAATTGCAATATCATCAACTGTTTTCGAAAACTTGCACATTATGTTGTATATATTCATTATATACCTCTGTTGTCATAAGCCATGGGTCAGGTTAAATTTATTTATACACTTTTTTGTGCCCCTACGGCCTTAAAGGGTCAAATAAAGAAAATCAAAATTTAATAAATTTACCTCCTTTTCGGCTCCATTGTTGACCATTTCTCTCCATTCATGATGGTGGAGAAAGTTGTTTGTGAGGCAAGGGACTGTTTTTTGAGAGTGGCCACCTTAGTTTTAGTTTTCCAATTTCTTACTGTAATGTGAGATTTTGTATTTCAGTACCATAAAAAGTAAAATATTAAGAAATGTATCTTTCCTGCAAACTACAGGAGCATAAATTCAAAATGATCTTCAGATTAATTTTTACATTATAAATTAAGTTGACTTATACTCAAAGTTTAGTTCATTAATTTAAGTTTTGTTTTTATGGCTACAATATGAGAATGATTAATTGAGCCATTGTGAAACTACAGCCAAATCTAAAATGACATATTTCCAAGAAAACGAGTACGATGCGTCAATGATGTCTTTACAATGTTTAATAAAAAATGAAAACATACAAGATTTTATCACAACCCTAAATTCGTTTTACATAAACCCAATAATAAAATAAATAATAAAACCAATTACATTGTAAATATGTATATAAACTGTATTGTTTTTTTCTAACAAGACATTATTTTATTATAAATAATTACATACGGACAAATTATTTACAAAGTTATGAAGAAATTTCACTGAACTTTATTCATTTATCCTGGCAACAGCAAGTAACAGTTTAACTTATATAAATATTTTTATAGTATATAAAAACAATTATAAAATGGGCACTAAATTAATTTGATTTGCTTTGATATAAACCTGTTTCAGATAGAGTGTTGCTATCAAACATATTGTCAAATGCATGACTAATAAGGTAATGAGCGGAAAACCGACATCATTGGCCTATTTACAAAAAAAAACATTGATAGTCCAAAAGATTTTTTTTAATTATCTGTGAATATTTTGGGTTGAAATTTGGTGTGCTTACTAACAACTTATTACTACACACAAAACAAAATTTTTCCTTGACAAAAAATGAAATAAAAGTTTAGTTTTTAAATTTCAAACTAACAAAAAAAAAACAAAATGTGAAATGTGTTTTAATTGATTTAAATAATTATTTTTATGTAAAACAAATGTGTTATTATTTGATATCATATTATTACACATAATTTTACCTAAAAACAAAAAAAAAAGTGTTAGTCTATGATGTGCCATAAGAGAGTTATGCATGTTTTCTCTAATGTATGTCAAAAAGCTGTTTTATGGCTTGGCACTAATGAATAGCACATAGCGAAATGGCTCTGGCACTTTACAGATGATATTGCAAAAAAACGGCCTGGCATCAAAAAGGTTAATAGCATTTACTACTGTTTGGACATTTTTTTTCCAATTGCTCCAAGAGTCTTCAAAGAACCAAATGTTTTTTTCAGTTTATAGTATTAACAATTGATTGATTATTTCAATTATTGATGTAGTATTTATAGGTAGGTCAATAATCCAGCTTACTGTGAAGCTGGTATTTGTTTTCTTCCAAGGTGCTGAAGGAGTGAAAGCAATTAAAAATTAACGGACAGAATTGTGAAGTGTATGGACAAATATTATGAGTGATGCAGTGGCATTCAAATGAGTAAGAACTTTAAAAGATGGCAAAAAATGTTCATTATGAAAAATGCAATGGACAACCCTCAATGATCAACCCTCAATGGTATGAATTGGTGCAGAAAGTTAATGATAAAGCGGAAATGATCAGACATTTCACAATTTTTTTGTTATCTGAAGAGTTTCTTCAAGTTTCAAGAAGGAAATTTTATTGAGAAATGTATTTTCCTGTATGTCAGGAATGTCTCCTGTCATGTGTAGAAACATTATGTAGAAAAGTAGATAAAAGTGTGTGCTTTCATATCAGAATAAAATTGTTACAAAAGGTTTACTTGATGGTTTGATATCTCAAAATAGTACTTACTTAAAAGAACATGCCTCTCATAAATAAAAAAAAATCTTAAAGTAATTTATTACTAAGTAAAATTTTAAAAGTCAGGTAAATTTGGCTAGAAATAATATGTTATGTTATTCACTTCTATTTTACTGGCAATTGTTGGTAAATTCTATTCCAGATGGAAATTATTTAAGTGATAAATTTGTATTTTTTATCTCCCTTAATACCAAGTGGGAATTTTGTCAAGAACAAACAGATCCAATTGTTGATTTTCAACAACAATATCTATCTCCAGTGTTAAGTAAATTTCAAGTATCAGGCATTTCTGCAACAGGTGATTTAGATAGCATAGTGGAGTGTTTCACATGGTATAAGCTCTGATATTACTGTTCATTGACATGAATGTATTAGAAGTTGGGATGTGTCATAGATTTATATCAACACCTCTTGATTCAAGTGCCAAGAGTGATTTTTACTTCTATCTACGAAATCAAAGGAAAAATAAACAGTTTGTTTGTAGTTGAAGAATACTAGCACTCAAATATCATGTTATTGTAGAATAACAACCTAAACAGTTTTTCATTGGACTAAAGGAAAAAATTCTTAACTTCTGTAAAAATTGAAAAAGAGCTGAAATTTGGATTTGTTTCTAGGCCAATTTTATTTTGATATAACAATTATGTATTTTTATACATATATTTAGTTTTAAATTAGAAAATCCAAAGAAATTCAAGCAAAATAAATTATTATTGGTGTGAGGAATATGAATTTAAGGTTCAATTTAAAAATGCTTTAACCTGTTGGGGAGTACTGACGGCTATAACCGTCATCCTACCTAGTGTACACTAGAGTAAGCAAAAATTATCCTTAATGAACTCCAGGGAGTAAAGTAAAAATTTTTGTTGTTTTCATTCAAAATGTATTGAAACCTTACAAAATATCATAATAATGCATTTTTTGGATCTACAACTTGATAAATTCATACATTTTGTTTTTTTTTTTTTTAGAATTTTACAAACGTATGATAGTGTTCAAAACACGGGTACACACAAAGTGCTACTTCACATTTTGTGCACTCATAAGCAGTTTCTTTCCTTTTACACTCACCCCGTGTTGTATTTGAACACACAAAGCAGCGTTTTAGCTTCCTTCGGCCATTTTCCCTTACTGGTAGTGGGCAGGGGAAATGGCGACCTGATAAGCGTAGCGGCTGCTGGGCTCCGCCCAACGGACGCGTCACAGCTGCAGCCTCTTCTCTTGTTGCAACATGTGCTTCCAGTATCTGTCTGATAACGTTAATTCGGAAGTCCATGATGTGAACCTTAGCATTTGGGTTTTTTTGATTCCATGTATAGTCTATAAATGGACGTGGCGCGAGAAAATGACAGAACATTTGGCGGCAAATCTGTGATTGTGTATTCCGTCACTAGGAGCCAGCACCGTACAGCAATAATTACTTTGAACATTTCACAGTCGAAATAGTATGTAAGAACGCCACTAGAGTGCATAAACAGTTGCAATATTGATTGTTTTAGCAACCCCGTCATGGACGGTCATAACCGTCAGTCAATACTCTTTTGGGATCAAACGGCAATAACCATCTGTACTCTTTTGGAACAACTTTCAGCTACTCCTCAACAGGTTAAACTGGGGAAGTAAGCTTACTCTGTGTACAGTATCAAAACTATCTTATTGAGTGATTTTTTTTTAGAAAAAATATTCATGGAGTTCTGTAAATTAAAATAAGATATTGCACAATAACCATGTAATTACATGTTTTTATCCCTTACAGACGAGACTGATGAACCAGAGAAAGCTGAAAACCATTCAAACGGACAAAATCTACAATGGAAGTATGGACTGTTTCGTTCAGGTAAGGAAGTAGTGCGTTTTTGGGCATGAATCTTTTCGGACACTTTTATGAATGGTCTTTTCTTTGCTCTAAGTTAATTTTATGCAGTCAGTTAGATTGGAAATTAGAATCATTAAATATTTATGCTATTTATATATTAAAATAATGGACAACAAAACAAACTGATATGTATAATTTCAGTTTTTTTTTTTGTTCACATAACTATGAATTATGCTTGTAATAATGTTGTTATGGTAAATTTCTTAATTTTTATTAAAATTGATTCTGTTAATTCTGGTAATTTAAATTCTTTGTCTCATATTTTGAGCAATTGAAGGAGTTAGTAAGAAAGTACACATTGATATTTCTCCATTACTAATGGCTTCCTCTGAGCAAATAAGAGAAGAGTGTCATATCATTTCTCATCCAAGTCCTCCAACCATTCCATTTCTATTCTGACCAATCTCCATTAAGTTTAAAACAGTTTTTGAATGTTTTTTTTCATCAAAGACAGAAATTTGAAGTATCTACATTTAAAATAAAAAATTTCCTGGTTTAAAATCAACGTGAAAATTTCCAGAAATATATAAAGAGATATGTGGAGAAATAGGAATCTGTCCAAACAAGCACAGTCCAAGGAATAATATGAATTTGGATGAAAAGACTGCATTTTTCATAAAATATGTTAAGTGGAATTCAAAAATCAAATTATAACATTCAAAATGTAACATCAAATAAAGAAATGTTCCTCTTGTACATAGACACAGTAATCCATACAGAAAAAGTTACGGAAACTCAAAATGCAGGGAATATACCGTACTGTACAAGGATGAAATCATCCATTAAAAACGCTTAAGGGGTTTTTCAAGGGGTCAGAAAATTCAAAGAATGGCCGAAACTCATACACTGATTAGTTTTGAAGTTCGCTTTGATATTTAAAATCTTTTACCAATGTATTAAATACTCAATACCATTGAGTATGAAGAAAGAGATTGAACATTAAGTGAAGCAACTGAACTTTGTAGTCATTTATCATGAAATTGTTAGATGTATGCATTCAATGCAATTCTCGTTGAAACAAGTGCATTAATACTAACAGCACAACTGTTTAATACGTTGCAAGTGGTACACATACAAAAATACCTCTTAAATCTCCTTGAATTAAAGCGGTTCCTTGGCCAGCAAGATTGGGCGATAATCTATAACACAAATGATGTAGAGGAATCCTACAACAACCTAAACAGGACTATGTCACACGCAATAAATATCACGTGTCCGCTAATTCGACAAAGAAACAAAAAGCCCAAGCACATTCTAACAGACCAGACCGCAATGCAAATAAAGAGAGAATTCCTTAAAGCTCAAGAGTTATATAATACTACGGGAAGTGAAAACTATAAAAGAATTGCAGCACAGCTCAAAAAAGAGTATGATCTGAGGCTGAAACAACTAAGGCGGCAAGATCACATAGATGCAATATCAAAAGCTGATAACAAATCAAAAGCACTATGGCAGATTATAAATTCTGAAAAGAAATTCAAAAGAAGAAAAAAACCCTACCCTCTTCTCTAGACATTAATGGACAAGAAATCAAAAACCCAAGACTGATTGCAGACCACCTTAACACCTTCTTTACAAATGTTGCCAATGAAACGCTTCAATTGAGTGGACAACTTGACGAACGAAAGATATTGCCAGCTGAAAACCTGAACATTCCAACCCTAATACTACATCCCACCAATAGACAGGAACTAGCAAAACTCATCCAATCTCTAAAGCCAAAAAGCTCCGCTGGCTACGACAATATCTCCACAAAACTTTTGAAAACATGTAAAGAAGAACTGATTTATCCCCTAATGGATATTATCAACAAATCATTCAATTCAGGAATTTTCCCATCTGCACTAAAAATAGCCAAAGTTTATCCAAAATTACAAGCAGGGACCCACTACTCAAACAGCCAACTACCGCCCGATATCATTTGATACCCACCTTCTCAAAATTAATTGAAAAACTTGTGCTGTCCAGACTCATACACCACCTATCAATTAACCAGCTACTGACACCTGAACAACATGGTTTCCTGCCAGGCCAAATCAACAATAACAGCACTGATAGGTCTAGTGGAGTTTTTGGCTGACCAATTGGAAGACGGAAACACATCCACTGCCATCTTGCTTGACTATAGTAAAGCTTTCGGACTGCCTTAGCCATGACCATCTCCTATCAAAATTGACTACTCTTGGGATACAAGGACAAGCTCTTAACTGGTTCAGAAGTTATCTCACCGGACGAAGACAGATGACTGAGGTGAAGTACACAACCAGGGGTTTAACACGCCAAACAACATCAGGGCTGCAAAACCGTTCACCCGAGGAGTGCCCCAGGGATCTGTGCTCGGGCCAGTCCTTTTCATTCTGTACACACCAATGACTTCCCCCGATACATGGAAAACTACAGCAGCACAGTAATGTATGCTGATGACACTGTGCTCCTACTGAGTAAAAAACAACAAGAAGACCTGCTTATACTGCCGTCAACATGGCAAGTACCAATACTGTCATGGTAATGACCTTGTCGTGAATGAGAAAAAGACGAAGCAGCTAGTTCTAGGAAGGCATAAAGACACAACTGGAAGACTGCCTGAAGTGGAGGAGAGCAGTACTTCAAAATATCTCGGGGTGGTAATTGATGACACACACTGGCATGGACCCCAACACATAGACTTTCTTTGCAAAAAGCTCAGTGCGGGACTATATGTAATACGCAGGATGAAACACATCAGTGACACCGTAACAGCTAAAACTGCCTACTATGCTCTCTATGAGACTCATCTCCGATATGGAATAGTAGTCTGGGGAGGCACCACAAGGGGCAATATGCAGCGGGTAACTTGTCCATCAAAAAAGAGTCATCCGCATCCTTGCAAATTTACAAGCAAGAGAATCCTGCAGGCAGGCTTTCCAGGACTTGAAGATTCTCACCATAGTTAATCTCTATATATCCTGGAGACTGTCACGCAAATACACCTCAAATTCCCTGAGTCTATTGCAACTGGAGCAGACTATCACAACTACAACACCCGCCACGCCTTGAATTATTGCCTCCCTGTACATCATCTCACATCCACAGAGAAGAAGCCGACATATGCAGGGGCAAAGCTCTGGGAATGCCTTCCCAGAAGAAACTGAAGAAGACAGAACGACAGCAGTTTGGACGGCAACTGATAGCACTGGCTCCGAGAACACCCTTACTACACCCTCAAGGAATACTTTGAAAGAACTGACGACTAACAGATTGCTTTTCTGTCTTGTTTTCTTATTTATGTATTGACGCATGTACTATTCTCTTAAGATTATGTAAACAATAAAGAACAATTATAAATTATAATTAATTATAAAAAAGCCCATTTCAGCTTAGTATTATCTTCAATTTAGGACAGAGACTTTGACAAATTACTATGAAAAAAGATGTTATCCAGTGAACCTTATTTAACATGATTATTCAATAGATATGTACGTTTTTTGTCACTACTAATCAATCCAAACCTATTCATTAATGAACTTTCCAAAACTATAGAATTCAAAATGGCCACCACAAACAAGCACTAGCTAGTCTAAATCTTTATTGTTCTACCTTTCCTGGAGCAGAGATCATGAAGGTAGCATATATTAGTTAGTTTATATTTACATATTATTTT